>NW_009941227.1:0-20246 GCF_000696875.1 Nestor notabilis | reverse complement strand
GGGGGGGGAAGCTTTCCAAAGAAAATTTTGGAAGTTTGTTTGTAAAATATTATCATTAGATTATACTTAAAAAAACCCTAGACTTGTTTTGCTCCTAATTTTTAACTGAAGCTGCTCACAGAGGTTAATTGTATTAAAGCTGCATCTTCTGGCACCAAAATACATGCACCCCATTGTGCTACTCTCCATAAGGAAGAGAAGGTAAATTTAAACCATGCAAAGGAGCCCATTCCAATTTCCTGAAGGCTTGTGGAGACCCTAGACATGCTGATAGGGATCCTGCTGGAATTTTCAGACTCATAGTGGGTGATCAGCTCCCATTGATCTAAAACAAAGTAAACAGAAGTGAAAAATAGATCATCTCAATTGGTCTTACTTTGCTGTTGCCTGTGTGGTGGTTACCACAATTACACTAACATGCTTACATGGCCTTGGAAGGGAATATCCAGGTGGCTGATTCTGCTTTTATCTCCAAAGTACAGTGCTGGGAGGAGCTGTGAAAACACCTTCGTTGGGCATCAGCAAAGTGTCCCTGGCCAAGCCCTAACCTCTTGGCCAGTTTGGACCACTCCACTTACAGGTGGTTTGACCGGAAGCTTTATAGAGCGGTGGTGTGAGAGTAGGACTGTGAGTGCAGATGGCTCCTATTTGCACATCAGACTGGCTGGCATCACATAGTTAATTTAGTGTAAAGCAGCTTGGGAGCTGTTCTGTGTTATGCCAAAGACATAGAAAAGAGCAAGCTCACATCTCTTGGAGAAAAAACAAAAAAGGACTTCAGTCTACTTTTGCACCCTCAATTTAGGGCTGTCGCCACAGAGTGGGGCCGTTGTCTTTGAGACTGTACAAGGGGCTGTGAATGTGAAAAGGTCATTCAGCTGGAGAAGCAGCTGGGCTACAATTCACAATGTTTCCTTAGACAACTCTAACAGAAGCAGTGAAAACTGTCCCATCAAGAAGAACGGGAGGTATAAGGACTATGTAAATAACCTTCCCGTGCAGATGTCTTTCCCAGTTATCTCACTGAAAATAAGACTTGGAAGGAAAAAAGCTCAAGTACAGCAGAGTACGATGCTCCATGGGGATTCAGCCTTGTCAGAGTACTACAAGGTTAGACAGAGAAAGAGGAGGGTGAGCAAGCTGCAAGGAAGAGGAGTAAGAATTGTTCCCAAGTTAAAAGATATTTGTAGGAAATCCAGGCAAGACTTCAAGCTTACAGTGACAAACCTTTCAGGTGAGCTGGTAGACAGAAGGGCTGAAAGCAGAAAACTAATTCAATGGAATAAACTCTCCACAGAGCTGAAGAGTTGCTAAGTGAAAAGTGTGACAGTGTTTCATGGTGAGAGTAATTCATTGAAGGCAGCTGAATATGATGGGTAAATTTGACAGCAGTGCCAAGGTGGCAAGAGGGTCTTTGATACAGAGGCTGCTACAGCCCCTACCACGTACTCTGGCTAAATGCACTTAAATGGATGGTATTTGTTGAACTAAAGCAAAATAATTTTTCTCTGTCATCCGGAAATTCCTTCTGTTCTTTCATTACCCGTGCTTTATTGGTATTCTTCTTCCTATAGATTTCCAGGTATACTTTGCAACAAATCATATATTACTGAAGCTAAGGGCACTGTTGCAGTCAGAGGGCTTAATAAAAATAAAAGGGGCTCAGGGCAAAATCTGACTATGAAATGTGAACCCACAACACAAAAAGGCAGTGGAAAAGATGGAAAAGCACATGGCTGCAGGCCACAGGAGGAGGAATAGAGCAGCTCTTTAGTAACAAGTTATTGAACAAATCACTCCGCATAAATATATTGTTTATTCAGCTCCAGAGATGAGAAAACACACCAGTAGGAGGCAGTGAGCTGGAAGCCACTGAGTTTTTGCACTGATGTGAATCACAGAAATCACAGCATGGATGGGGAACCTCTGAGGATCACCTGGTCCAACCCTCCTGCCCAAAGCAGGGTCAGCTGCAGGCAGGCTGAACTAGGTCAATGCATGGACACTGCACAGACTCCCCAGGCAACCTGTGGCAGTGTTTGACTACCCTCACAGTGAAACATTTTCTTGTGTTTAGATGGAATTTCACGTGTTTCAGTTTGTGTCCATTGGTTCTTGTTCTGTCATTGGGCACCACTGAGAAGACCCTGTCTCACTCTTCTTCCTCCCTCCCATGAAGTATTTATAAATACTGATAAGATCCTCCTGAGCCTTCTCTATACTAAACAGGCCAACCTCTCTCAGCTCATATGAGAGATGCTCCAGTCCCTCAATCATAGTAGCCCTGCACTGAGCTCACTATTGTAGCTCCACATGTCTCTTGCACTGAGGAGCCCGGAACTGGACACAGCAATCCAGGTGTCCCACCAGTGCTGAGAAGGGGAAAGGATCACCTCCCTCAACCTACTGACAGCGCTCTTTCCAATGCAGCTCAGGATGCTTGTGGTCTCCTTTGTAGCAAGAGTGTGCTGATGGCTGGTGTTCAATTTAATGTCCACCAGGACCTCCAGGTCTTTCTCTGCAGAGCGGTTTTGCAGTTGGTCAGCCACAGCTTGCACTGGTGCCTGGTGTTATTTCTGCCCAGGTGCAGGATTATGCGTTTTCCCTTGTTGGACTTTATGAGATTCCTCTCTGCCCATTTCTCCAACCTGTCCAGACCTGTTTGGTGCATGAGTGACAGCAAGAGGGGGAAAGAGAGAAATTAAAGAAATTTTATGAAACAGAGAATCAAAACTGTTTTTCAGTTTACCATGGTGGACAATCCCTGCAACTCTAGCTAGGATATGATAGGCTAGGCTAGGCTAGGCTAGAAATTTCAGTTGGAAGGGATCTACAGGGATCGTTCAGTTCAACTGTCTGACTGCTTCAGGGCTGATCAAAAATTAGAGCACGTTGTTAAGGGCATTGTCTAACCGCCTCTTAAATTCTGACAGGCTTGCAGTATTGGTCACCTTTCCAGGAAGCCTGTTCTAGTGCTTTCAAGTTAACTCAAGCTCAGGATCTCAGGTTGGTTGGGTTTTTTTATGTCCTCTTTATTTTTGAAGATCAATACTTAGTAATCCTTGAAAATGCCATGGTACTTTTTGCCTGTGGCTTCTCCTGATGCTGTTCTGTTGGATCCAACTTGTTTCTACTCAAATCTGTCCTGATGAGAACAGGTGCGACTCAGCTGATATCCTGATGAGTGTATACAGTCCCATATGTCACTGCAGAGTGGGAAAAAAATCAATAGCATCTAGTAAACTACAAAGCAAAATCAAATGTGGGTTTCAGTTACCTTTGCTACTTTGTGCAGTCTTAAAAACACTTTTTGCTCTTGTGAAATTTGACAATGGTTATTGAAGAAATCTGATGGGTTTTCAATAGCCTGCATTTAATATTAAATGTCTCTATATCAGCAAGCATAAACTAGTAATGGGAAACATACTGCTGGGCACAAATACCCATCTCAACCTGTGGTCTCATCTCTGGTTTTGATTAAATTCCTGCATTTGCAGCAAAGGAAGCAATGAATTTACAACTTTGTTGGTAAAAGAAGATAGTTGAAGAGTTGCTCCATCTTGATTTACAGTTCGTTTATTTTTATCTACCAGTTGGCACACAAATATGTACTGCTACAGGTTTGGTATTTGTAAGAGCTTTCAGAAATGAAACAATCTTTTCTGATCCCTTTTAAATAGTTAACTCTTTTCCCACTTCTCATCAATTACAATGACCAGTGACTTACAAAAAGTTTTTGTCTAGGTAAATAAAATATTCCAGAGACTAAATAAATTGCTCAAACCAGTCTGGCTCAGGAAACCTGCAGGCTTGAGTTCTTTATTAGTCAGCAAGCTCTTTAACCTTTGTGAGGAGCTGTTCACCACCGTAAGTCATTACACCTACCATGTGTAGGTTCACTTTTAAAAATAGTGAACACCAACTCTAGCAGCATCTGTATGTTGTTTGGCACTGAGCAGGTGCCTTTCTAATGATTATATTCACACCGGGCTTTCCAAATGTGGGGCTGCAGTCCTAGCAGGTCACACTTGGCAATTCAAATAATTTCTTTGATCGTTTGGCTTCATTTAATTCCCAGCTGCCCACAGAATCCTGTTCACAATGTTGCTAGTTATTGTACTGCAGAAACTGAGTGCTGGGCTACATTTTGGGCAGGGGGAATGCCACTGTCTTTTTCCTTCCTATTTCTTCCTACCATCTGCAGGTACACCTTGCACCTCCTGAGGGTCAGAGCACAGGTCTGCGTTGCCATTACACAGATCCTTGTGTTTCCCACTCCACCCCAGTATGTGGAATTACAAGACAAAATCTGGCTGAGGAAGTCCTTACCAAGCGCAAGCAGTTTCTGTCCCTGCTGGCACTGCTCACCTGAGTACAAACATTTTGTGCATAAAGGACAGTTTAGGAGCTATTTAGTTGCTAGTTGTAACTGTCGTATGCAGACCTTTTAAAAGAAAGCACTGGTTTGTACTGGTATCCAGTAAGAACAAGCTACAGATTCAGTGAAGGATGTGATGGATTTGTGTGATATTTACGATTCAGCAGCAAAAGCTGCCCCCTGGAGGAACAAGTCATTAGGCAAATGATATGCAAGAGGGTCCAAGAATACCTCCACACATTCTGCAGTGAGCATTGTTATTGCAGTTGCTTTACTAAGTTAACCAAAGAGACTCAAAAACTGAAATACAGAGACTTTATACACCACGATTTAGGAATATGAATAAACAAAAGCAACATTCAAGAAATGGATTTTATAAACATCAATAAATACTGTAAAAGACTCAAAACCTGAAAAACAAACAAAACAATACAAACAACTTCAAATTGTCCTAATATTTATAATTTAAGCAGTGGGGTTTTTTATACTTTTGCAATAGGGATTTCATCCCAAAGTCCTTATCTAATTAAAAAAGGAGAAAGAAAAGTAGTGACCATGTTACTGATAAAAAAACAGTGAAGGGGGTCACAACTAGAGCAGAAAAATGACACATTCAGTTAGAACCGTATTACAATTTGGCAGGAATACTTTTAATGAACACCATATATGTGTGAGAAAAAGACAGCATCAGAACTGCAGGCATGAAACGATGAACAAATGTCATTATCCATTGTCCAGAATGAAAAAGAACATTAGTAAAAGGGGAAATGCAGACTAGAAAAGGAAAGAAAAAAACCATACAGAAACTTTGAAAGCCACCTATTCATAATAGTCTTCTAAGGCAAATGTTGCATGCACTACCTCCCCAAGAAACTGGGCAAAGCTCTTCCATTTCCTGTATGTTTCCTTTCATTTAGTTTCATGAAGAAAGGTTTGAGAGAGCAGAGCGCTGGGAAGAAATACTACAAACCTCTAAATTAGTGAAAGAACTTCCAGCATCACTATTATATTCTGGGTAGGAGGAACTGGAAGAAATTATGTTTTTCAGCCTCTGAAGTGCAATGATCAATAGCAAAAGGAGAAAAGCTAGGAGACTCAGGAATATTGAAACATAGACATAGACATTGGATAAACGGCCAGGTGATGAATCCACTGAAGTTGAAAGGGATGTGGGATACAGCTCCAGAAAAGTCCCATTTTCCATGTTTCCTACAAATCCAGATGAAGGGTCAGGTTCTGACATTTTTGGGTTTGTGTTTTAAAAATCACAACAGATCTTGGCTTCAAAGGCAGTTTTAGCAGCATAACAAAAGGTTTATTTTAAGCGACCATTTGTCCATCACAACAAAGAGATGACAAGTCAGCCAGTGATCAGGTTTATCCTTCGCTGCTCAAGTCCAGGACAATGTAAGATTTTATCCTTCGGAACTGCAAGGGAGAGAAAAAAATGAAATCAAATAAAAACCAAGATTAATTTACTAGCAGATAATGTGATTTTAATGTATGTCTGATACAATCTAGTTCTTAAGTTACAAGTTATTCCTTAGAGCTAAGCTGCAATTCTTAAAGCATTAGCTAACAACTATCTTTATATCTCTATTTTCCAAAATACAGGAATTAGGAGAAATCCTACCCATCAATGAATTAAATTTCCCCCCCATGAGTTGTTTAACTGAGGAACGGCACAATAAAAATCTATTTTATATGGGACAGACATATTGGAATCCAAATCTATCTTGTGGAAAAAACCTAGTCAAGGAATGAAAACTCCCTTTGGCACTGAACAGCTGCCTTTCTAATGATTATAATTAACACCGGGCTCCTCAACCTAGATGAGCAAGGCTGCTCAACACCACGATGGACGACAAATCCATTAGCCACTTACTCAATACTATCTTGCAAGAGGTACCCAGAATGAGAAAATCTGCCAGACCTGCTTTCTTACCTTATATTTATAAAATGATCAAATGGTTTCAAAGATCAAAATACATCTTGCTGTAATGCTGCTGTGGGAATCTCAATGGCAGGCACGTTTCAACGAAGTGTTGCAGCTTCTGACACCTAAATCCCAAGGGAATGGGCAGCCCTGGCAGCTCAACAAATGCAAGGGGAGTACCTAAGGGCAGCAAACAGAGAAGAGATCCCATCTGTGAAAAAGTTTTGCCTCCAGCCACTTTGTGTTGGGACCTGGAAGCTCAGGTGCTGGCAAAGGTCAGAGTAGTACAGGACAAGGAGATCATGCTATGCTAAGCTGCTTTGTGTTTTGTTTAAAAACGTAGTCAGTCCCTAGGTGCAGCCTGGAAGTGTAAGAGAAGTGATGATGGGGAATTGTTTGACATGCTGTAGCTGAATTACATGGCGCAACCCCTTGCCTTTGTTTTGACACAAAACAGATAATGCAAGGTGCAAGTGGGTAGGAAATGAAGCTGATTTTCTGCATATAATCATTCACATACAATCTTTCAATCCATCCACCCATGGCCAACTTCTCACTGCAGATACTGAGGCATCACAAGGAAAGGCAGTGAGCTTTCCTCCTAGAAGGAAGGCAATACCCATTCCCAGCGTGGTCCCTCTCATCCTGACCTTGCTTTCAGCCTCATCCTGTGGTCCCAGCTTAATACAGTTATCTCTAACTCACAGTTAGAGGCTTTGAGGGAAATCCCACTGATTTTCATGGTGATAGAGAAAGCAAACAATGTCAGCATCAGCCAGAGACAAAATCAGGCCCTTGGAAGTAATGACGCGACGTCTGGGGTCTCTCCTTGTGTGTCACACAACTGCTCAAGTATCTCTCTGTGTTTCCATGAGTGTTTCCAGCACGGTTCTTGGCAATGGTCTGCTTATAGTTTTTCCTTTCAACATGCTACCTCTGCTAACTCAGTAAAGTAATTCTTTCTTCAAGAGGCTGACACCTTTTGACACATGATGTAACCTCAAAAGCTCCAACCTGAACTCAAGATGCTTAAGAAGAATAAGGTACTTTTCTGCTGGTACTGTTTCTTCTCTGAGAACACAAAAGCCTTGGAGGCACCTTGAGAAAAAAAGCTAAGAAGTTTGCTTAGCAGCCACTAAAGTTGCACAGTTACCCACTGTACTTTTGCACTGCAATTTAAATTTAGGAGGTTATACTATATGCTACAAAAAGCCCAAAGTACCTGAGTAAGCAAGGACTACATTAAGTGGTAGGTAGAACCTGATTCTACATTTTTAAACCCTGTTTTACTTTCTATACCTCAGAACTACATCTATACTGCTACTCCTGATCTTGAGGACAACCTGCGTAGTGTGCTGCATCAAGATGACTAAACTCCGTTTTATCGCCGTGAACAGCCTGGCCAAATCACAGCTGCCTTTGGGAATGAATAATGGCCAGTCCTAACCCAAAATATGTCTAGGCATTGCTTGGAGAGTGCTTGCTGGCCAAAACTATGCCAGGAGGTGTGTTTGCTAGTTCAATAAAAGAGATGAAGACAGGCAGGCTTATGCCTTGGCCTGAATTAATTTACTAGCACATACACATCTGTAATGTTTTCATGGATAAAAGGTTAGATTCCAGATGTTGTTTCTATTGTTTATTAATTGCATTTATTGTTTTACTGTGGAGCTTTTGGTAGTCTTAACCGCCCCGATAGCCAACAAGATATGCAAGAGTACAAAACTGCATCTACAAATACCAGATAAAAATATTCTTACCGTTGTGGTATGTAACTCATATTGATGCATAAAATATACTAAACCAAACCCATTTTATAACCCTAATAGTATGTAGCCCCACAAGAAACAGTACTTATTGTACCTTGTGAAATCAGTCACAACAGGCTGAACAAGGAGATCCTTATGAGATTACACTACTTTTGAACCGTCTTTAATTCAGTGACCCAAAAGTAAGTAATGGAACAGTACATGTTCATTTCATGTTCTGGAAGTAGTTAAGTAAGTGCATTATAGCTAATTTATCCTTTTTAAAAGATAGGCTTTGATATAGAGGATGTTTATCCTTGATTACTCGTCATAATGAGAAGCAGATCCATTATTAATTGAATTGCTCTATAATAAGTTAAGGAATTAATTCACATGAATTCTTTAACATAGCAGAAGTTAAAAGCCTTTAAATTCTTCACAAATTTGAAATCTGCTATGTTCTACTTTTTCCATTAACAGTTTTGGCCATGGTACAAGGAAGAACTTTGGCGTGAGTCTTTCTTTGAAGTTAGTGGGAAATTTATGGTCTTAAATAGAACTAATCAGAACCTCACAGTTAAGCAGAGATGTGTTTTGCTAGATCAGAGCCTTTGTAGGTCTTACAATGTCAACTGGGCTATTTTTGACTGAGTATTTTGTATTGAGAACAGAAACACTAAAACTGTGATTCCAAATGACTATGGTCCAGGTCCCAGTTGCCTCACTCAACAGTGTGTACTAATGTGATGTGTAAATGAATCTCACCACAAAATGTAGCTTCAGCTAAAGTGGCTCTTAGGGTAATATTTTAAGGAAGAATTAAAAAATAAATGTGTGATGTTTTAATCGCACATCTAAAAATAAGGACCTAAAGTGTAAGGTCCTACTCATTTTAAAAAGTTTTTTACCAACCATCTGTACCCTGTTGGAGTAAACAACAAAATTGTACAGAGTGTGAACATATCTGGTCCTGACATCTTAGTAGTATTCATAGGAAAAGTACAAAATGCATACAGAAGTAAAATGGATTTGATCCTGATGATGTTCCCTGGTGCTGTTCCAACACTTCAATCGTGATGGAGAGCAGCCAGAATGGCTCAGCCAGTGACGTGGGGTAGGGGTGCGAATGCTATTCTGGACCAAAACGCCACTACAAAGTCCTAGGGCTGCATTAACCTCTGCCATGCTGCAAATCAGACCTCTCAGCTTCTAAGAATGGGATCCACAAGCAGTTTTTTTCAGTGTACCATAACTACTGCTTCGGCTCAGGTTCCTGCTTCTGCTGGGAGAAGAAAGTAAGTAGCATGAACCATTTACCTCTCTTATCCTAATCCTCCCAAAGGAAAAGCCCCCAATAAAGCCAGATGTCAGCTTCACCTTCTTGTTTGGCAATTGGTTTTGTGCATTTCCAAAAACTAAATAGAACAACATCATAGCATTTGGCTCAAACCTGGTCCCAAAAAATGACTGGGAATTTTGTCGCTGACTTCTAAGTATAATGGCAAAATTGAAAGTGGCTAACTACAATAAGCCCATTGTCTTTCTAGGAGCCATAAATTGATCAAGGAATTCAACTGAGAAGCCAAAGCTTTCAAATTCTGTGTTGGTCCCTACCTTTCACTCATCTGTTGTTGGAAAGCTGAGTTGGTTTAAGGCAAAGACTGAATTTAAAGTGCTGTTGCTAAATGACTGGAGGTGGAGAGGAACTCTGACAGGAAAAGGCTTCCCAAATAACCAGTCCCACAAACTCCTGGGACAGGAGAACTAGGACCTTTATGTCAGAGGACTCAGATTTTGTGGTGTAGCTGGGCCTGTATTACCTTCTCAGAGGCACCTCTGCAATCCCAAAACAGGGATGCGCAACTTGAGACTTCCTGAGTTATCAAGTCCAACCCCACTGCTGAAAGTCCCACGTCATGCTCTGCCTTTCTGACACCGGCTGTACCAATAAGGCAGAGATTCCACCTCCACGCTCTGCTGGGTTTAGATGTGCAAGAGTGTAAAATCTTGTTCTGCTTCTTTAGTCTCCAGATATGAGAGCTGGCACACAAGGAGAGGCTCTGCTACATACATGGTGTCATTTGTACATCCTCACTTTTCTACCAGAACCATTATTGTATTTTCCTCCAGCTGTGCATTGTTTCTTCATTCATGTCTTCAGTATAAATCAGTTTTCACAGGTGAGGACAACCACCCTTATTCCAAGGGTAGGCTATCTGGCAGGTACTGTAGGCAGGCTCAGTTGGAGTTTTCATTTTCTCTTTTATCCTATGTAAGTAGCAGATAGGCAAATTGGCATTCACCAGAAGCTGGGCAAACTGGGTAGGTAAGGGCTCAAGCAATCCATCACTACGTAAGAGGTAAATCCCAGGTACCATGTCTGAAACTTTGATGGCACCTGTTATAAAACCTTTTTTTTTTTTTTTTTTCCAGAAAATGGAAATATTCTCAGGAGCAGAGACCTCATCAATTAGCATATGCCCTAGGTGCCAAATTATATGTAGCATATGTAATTCCATCTTGAGCATTGCTGAGACACTAGTCATCTCCCAGTTCAGTCTAAGGTGAATGATAAATGAGACTGCAGCACTCTCCAGAATGGCATGCAGTAAACAGAGAGCTTTTTCATAGTCCCAGTATCATAAATCCTTTACCATCCAATTGCCTGTATTGTATTTCTCTGTGTATCTTGGTGCAACCATTCCATTTCTCCAGGCGCAGTGAACTATAATTTAATATAGCATACTCACAACCACTGAAGCCCTAAAAATTGAGAAACAGGAAGCACAGGCAAGTCTGGTTCATTTTCTTGAGAGTTCATCAGCCATAGAGAAGCACTTTGTTTTCTTGCTTCTTCCTGGCTTTTGTGACTACAAGCTGAGAAATACCTTGGCTGTTTCAGAGGTTTCAGAATGTTCAGGCAGAGACAAATTGACACCAAAGAAAATCAGCATTTTTATGCTACACAAACCAAGATTTTTGTCACAATCTCCCATCAACTCTTTCTTTACAAGGAGGAGGTATTCTAAAAAGCCCTTATTGTAAACAACTCCTTACAGAGGGGAGCTTAACTTGCCTTTACTACAGGTATAATAGTAAGGTCCTTCATCCCGTCAGACATCAATATACTGTTAACTGACTCTGCCTTCCTTCCCTAATGACATAAAATCCTTTAGGCTATTTCAGCCCAATGTATACAGAAAGGCAGAGGATGAGTGCAGCAGAAGGATTAGATTTCTATCATATTCAAAACAGAGCTTTTGTTAAAACAAACCTCTTCTCCTCTGCAGGGCAGGGAGTCGCTCACTGACCCAGTGCAGGACAGCTGAAGAAACTTGCCCATGTCAGATGCCCATGGATCCTGGCAGAAGGAGCATCTGGCCATGAGGCTTCAACATCTTGCACACACTGTCCTCCATGGAGCCAGTTCCTATGCTTGCATGTGTCCCAGGGGACACAGAGATGAGGGTGAAAGAAGCATACCCACACTAATGAAACAATGTGACCTCAATGAAAGACTTGGGACCGTCCCTCTGATGGGGAGGATCTGGTGGTTAGCAGATTCAAATGGCACTAAAATTACTGGCCATTCATCTAGTTAGGAAATGGCTAGGTTAGGGAGATGAGTTGCAAGATGGTACTCTGGGTCTGTGCAAAAACAGAGGCAGACAGCTCTTTGATTTGAGTAGGAGAGGGGAGGCAGAGAGCATTCATTAAAGCTGACACTGACTGTTAAAGAACTCACAAATGTGTTCTCTGCTCTCTTTTGCCCTTTTGCAAAGTTAAAGTCAGGAGTGAGCAGAAAATGATGTCATCCCTTAGAATCTGAAAGCAAAACAACCTCTCTTCATTCAGCACCAGGGCAGGAAGAGCAGGAGGATGATTATGCAGGTTCCCAGCCAGTAGAGTGATGCCCGTTCCAGGATGAAACCTCCTCATTCCTAAAAGCGTGTTGCTCCCCAAATTCTGTTATCAGTGATTACTTCTAGAAGCCGGCAGTAAGTTTTCACTAGGTCTATTAACAAGATTAAAGCATCTCATGACCCTTGCTAATGCGATATATGTATGAAGGCCAGTGAGCTTCTGGTTTAATTCTTTCATCTTCCTCCTCACCACC
The DNA here is from genome assembly GCF_000696875.1 of Nestor notabilis. Classification (NCBI taxonomy): domain Eukaryota; kingdom Metazoa; phylum Chordata; class Aves; order Psittaciformes; family Psittacidae; genus Nestor; species Nestor notabilis. The sequence continues at coordinate 8,067 of NW_009941227.1, read as the reverse complement.
TTCATTTTCTATGTTTATTTCCTTTAAAATATTGGACTATATCACCACATAATGTCCTTCCAGCTAATATGTAACACAAAGCATTTAATGCCAATAAAAATATATTTGCATGCTAATACTAAAGGACTGAATGAAATTTACATATAGAGAATTCTAGAGCCTTGAAAAACAATTTGCTCTAGACTGAAAAATGTAGCAATTTAACATCATGCAACTAAATTAGACAGTAAATCTAGACAGAAAAAAAGTGAGCAACATTTTATTCCATTGAAAATGTAGGTAGCAAAGGCAAAGAATATTCACTTGGAGTTTAACAAGAATATGATCCTTAATTCTTATTCTTGTATGTATGCTTTTAGCAATCAAAAGACCACAAGTAAGTAGGATGTTTCTCTATCCTGTTACAGATGGACCCTCCATGAGCAGAGAATCCCTTCACCACTCTGCCTGGGAAACAGGACCAGTCACCAACTGACTCAATAAAATAGTGTGCTCAAGGAAAAGGAAAAACTATTTCCTGCCACAAGCAGTCCTCCTTTAATGTATGGTCTAATTTAATTTCTTTTAATTATGATTTAATGTGATTTAAATTTATGACTTTTAAATCTAAGAAGACAAGTGCCCAGATGGCTTGGTTGCAGGTGAAAATCAAGTTATATTTTGTTTGGGGTTTTGTGTGGGGTTGGGAAAAGGAAACTCTCAAAGCCATAAGGATACTTAGATTAATTCAGATAGGCTCAAATGCTTGTATCATTTACATTTCCCATGAATCTGCAGATTATAGAGTTATTTATATCAATGTAAAGCAAACCTATCATAACCCGGGATCAGATCCAGAGCCCGTCAGTTGAACCTGCTTTTTAAATGTAATATAAAAGCAAGCAAGGAGAATGAATAAAATACTTACAAGCAGGAAGATACGGGGATGAAAGCCAAGTATCCAATGCGCAGGATGTTATTAGTTATCACGCCCAAATCTAAAAGGACTGCATACTGAGAAAAGCCCCTATAAAAAAGCAAATCAAAGCTGAAGAGTTTAGTAATAACTACATTGATAAATAAAACAGGGAGGAAAAGTGCTGGATTTTGACTCCTCTCTGCACCAGAAGTTACAGAAAAAACAAACTGACTGGAATCCTGGCTTCTGTTTTATTCCTGCTAGCCACATCCTTCTGCTGTCCAGTTACAGCACTGCACATATAACATCAAAACCATGACCCTGATCTCTGCTCTACAGCCATGCTCTGGTAGCACCTGCCTCCTTTTCTTTTGCAGAGTGCTCCAGGACCAAGACAGCTTGTTGTCCCCTGACACCTCTTTAAGCACCAGAGCACTGTATCTGCAGTTCAATCCATTTCACATTATCACATAAAGACTCCTACCGGGAATCAGTCTTTCTGGATTACACACCGCTGTTTATTTATTCTCTTTATTTCAGACAATCTGCAGTTCAAGTTCACTTACCCGAAATCCCCAAACTGAATACTGTATACATACAAGGGTAGCTAGCAGAATTTTGTGTGCTACATTCATTCAATACCTAAGATAATAGGTGGCCCCTGAACTGTTTTTAATAAAGCAAATTAAATGGATTGTATATGAAGAAACAATCCCAGATGATGCAGATTAAAGCAAAAGTAAGCCCACTTTCAGAAAGATCCTCCCTTCTGGGAAAGAAAAGATGCTTGCACAGTCATTACACATCTCAGAGCTCTACCCTTTCAGCATGTTTGGTTTGAACTGCATTAGAGAAATAGATCTCTGGGGATGAATGTGAATGCATTGTTGTATTGCTTTCATCCCCTCAATCACTGAGTCACTTACGGTTTGAGCCTGTCCAAGTTCAATAAAGAAAATTATCTAGTGCAGCTGTTAAAAGTCAGCATTGTTGAAATCCAAATGTTATGGTAACATTGATTGTACTACTGTTCCACCCAAAGGGAGTCAGACACTTTCCTGACAACCCCCCCATGCAGAAAGGAGAGGTGGGGGGGCTGCAGGTGAACCCAAAGTCAGCTTCCCCAGGAATGGATGCAGCACATCCTCTGGATGCAAGGGCATGCACCCTGTTACCTTGCCCTGAAGCACATAGGCTGAGGTGGGTGGTGGTACTGAGATGGAGAGGGGGATGCAACAGTCCCCATGCACCTTTCCTCTGGCAAATCTACGTCGTGTAATAAGTGTCTTGATCCTATGTCCCTCGGTTTTGTCTGCTCGTAGCAGAGACCTTTTCCCTTCTCTTTGTTTCTTTCAGAACAGCTCTCTGGGAGAAAGAGACATGGATCTCTGCAACAGGGACTGTATCTTCAAACAAGGCAAACAGAAATTATTTTGCTTCTTTTCTGTCTCTCTTTTGTCTCTGCAGAATCTTTTTTATTCCTCTCCCTCCAGACACACAGAGCTCTTGCCCACTTAGCCCTTCATTCAATACAACATCCCAATCCCCAGAAAGGCGAAGGGAACAGAGCCCACCAAATCTTGAGCTGATTAAACACGCTGGTGATGCAGTGAAAAACAATACACTCTCAAGGCTCTTTAAATTCACGCATTCATATTCAAATGGCAAGCATACAAAGTGAGATGGTGAGGTCTGAGCTTTTAATTACCTTTGAAGAACACAGAAATATTTGGACCAGAACGTCAAGAAGCTTAGCTACAGAAGACCCCTTGGCACACACATTTGTATCCCACAGTCCTTCATCCCTCTTGCACCAGTCTAATGCCTTCCACAGCTCTTTTGATGGCCTCAGCTGCAGCACTAGCCCACAGCTGAGGCTTGTGCTGACCATGTTCTGGCACAGCAGGATTTGGCGCCAACACTGTATTCACTCTCATCGCCACTAAGATATACAGGGAGCAGGGACCTTTCTGTTCCCCCTTTGTCTTGGGATATGAATGGGGAAAAGAGTCTTACTGATTTACATCTGGGACCTCAGATGGAGAAATGGGGCCCTCCTGGTCCTGCCTCCCATGGGAGTGTGAGTCTGCATCTCACTCAGTCACTGGGGAAATCAGTCTCCTTCCTGCATTAGTTTACTAAAAATACTTACTTCACACTTCTGAAGCAAATTCCCTGTAAAAAAAATACAGGTTGCTGAAAAAACCCTTAACCCGAAACTCAAAAGCCCACTCTCTGTTGCCCATAATGACAGGTCATATTTGATTTCTTGTTGCTGAGTCCCAGCTTTATTCCTTTTATTCCCACTCCGAATAACTTTTGTTCCTGTTGGCCACTCAGCCGAATTTAACCCCAGGCAGACACCTCAACGACAGCCGAGCTCCTAAAGTTTAACGACCGCAGATGATCAGGAAGAGAGGACACAAAGGTTCACACAGCCATTTGGTTCCCCCTAATAGCTTTGCATCTCAGTAAGTGACTTCTACAGTCAAAACAGCTGCTAAGAGGTCACTGTCAAAGTAACAGAACACCATGCCCAGCAGGAAAGGAGGTCCAGGGCAAGGCTATCCAGGGAAGACAGAGGAACCAGTGAGTATCAGGATTCCTACATGTCTGTGTTTTGTGGAACAATTCTCGTTTGATTTCTTGCAACCCCAGATTTGAAAGTTTTGTTTGAATAGAAAATTTAGCGTAGGGTGAAACGCTGCTTAACTAGAGATTTACTTTTTCACAGGGCAAAAAGAAAGGAAGGTTAAAAAAAAAAAAGTCAATTAAAGCCCATTTTCTTTAGTGGAATAAGTATATGAAAATACATGAACTGCTTCTGTCTTCCTGTCTCCTTTCATGGTTATGTCACACGATTCCTGCTACCCCTCCTTGCCAAGGCTGCAAGCAGCTGCCTGGAGCATCCCAACACTGATAAGGCCCTGAGGAGAAGATGCCACCCAGCACATTGTGGGGTGGTGGTGGTGATGCAGTTAATCTCAGAACAAGCAACAGTTAATGAAGCTTTGTTAGCTTGTGCCTAACTCTTAACATGGGCTCTCAATAACCACCTTTTGTATTCAACTCGAGTGGACCTGCACTGGACTCCACACTTGGGATCAAACGAACAGTGCAATGGAGGGCTGTGTGCTGTGTCTGCCCTTCCTGAAGCTGCACGGACTTCTCATGGGGCAGTGCTTCAGCTTCTCCATGTCCTTTACTCAGAGCAAAATCTACCAGATAAAATATCAAGTCCCAGGGCAAGCGGTCCTTGTTATCAGAGCTTGCTTTCCTTCTCCATCATGCCCACATGTGAAGCTAACAATTTGCAGGTTCAGACCCTCAGGTTCAGCACCCCTCCAGGTAAAGGGGAAAAAACCCTCAGAAATATCAGGCACAGACCCCTTCACCTATCAGGAATACAGTTTTAGGACAAAATGTAGCTAAATCTGGAAGTGAATGGATCTGAGGTCTCCATTGTTCCCTTCAGTGCTGTGGCACAGCATCTTGCCCGATGCCAAAAGAGGTGGCTGCACACATGAGCATAGCTGAGAGTCTCTGTCACTCTGGATGTCATAGAATCATAGAATAGTTAGGGTTGGAAAGGACCTTAAGATCATCTAGTTCCAACCCCCCTGCCATGAGCAGGGACACCACACACTAAACTATGTTGCCCAAGGCTCTGTTCAGCCTGGCCTTGAACACCTCATGTCCAACAGCACATCCACCCCATTTCAGGAGCCCTCCCTGCAGACATCAGCAAGGGGCTCTGCTGAACAGTAAGTGGTTAACTTTGCTATTCAATGAGGTTATTAGTCCTTAACTAATGAAGTTGTGACCCAGTAAGTGGAATTCAGAGTACTAAGAAAACACTTTCCTATAATAAAATTCAGCTGACACTGGCTTCAATGTATTTTATCCATATCAAACCCGAAAATGTCAAGCAGATTTCATTTTAACCTCCTTAGAAATCCTGACACAACATAAAGCTAGGACAGAATTTTGTACACTTGGATCTGTTAATTCATCATCTTGTTTCAGAAACTGAAAAAGCAGATGCAGTACCAGCTACGTACCGTGAACTTAAATGTCAAAGAATTTTAGGCAAAGATGTGCTATCACAGTAACTCCGCTTGCTGCAACTGCTTCCCAACTCAGGTGCCTCAGCCTGCTTTTCCAAGGGAGACGTAAGAAAACAGCCTTTTTCTTCAATTCTCTTTCCTCTCAACGGTATAACAGAAAAGCTCTCCATCCCCATGCCATCCCTTATTTTACAATGCAGGCTGCATGCTCTCCCTTGACAAAGAAACTGGCATTATCATATCTGTATTTGTGTGCATAATATTGACATATTGTCACTGTTTGCAAAACAATCTGCAATGACTTATGCAAAGGCACAACACTCTTGCAAAGAGAGTTGCAGTGTTAACACTGTAACGTGTAAGCATAAGGGGGCAGGGTTGCACCTGAAATGCCAAAAAGAGCAAGCGAGGAAAATGTAGACTATGGAAGGAGAGCTTTTGCTGGTGCTAGATAGAGTGATCTGTGTGACATTGCCTCTCAGGTATCCTCGCTTTAGAAGATACTATTGTGCTCATATCCGGAGCTAGACTAACTCCAGTGACAGGGATGGTGGCAGCACAGGCAAGGGCTGGTCTCAGCATCTCACCAGACTGCTGCTGAAGGCATCACAGCAAAAGCAAATGTGCTGGGATACATCGAGGAAATTAACGAAATGACAGACAGGGTGCCTTTACGAAGTTACAAGACAAAGCTTGGCAAAAGCTATCCCCTTTGTGTTGAGGGAGACAGATGCTGAGAGCACGGGCTGATCAAAGCCCAGGAGGGATGTCTTGGAAAAGCAGGAGAGGTGGTACATGACATAGGGGGAGGCTATTGAGGACACTTGAAAGTGAAGCCTATGACTGATGTGTTCGATGCAGGGGAGAAGGGGGAGCTGCAGAAGGACTGACAAAAGGGAGAGATGCAGGTTAAGAGGTGGGTTTTTGCAGCAGCACCATGGATCGGCTATGCCGTAACAGGATTTCCTCTGTGCAAACCAGGAAAAGGAGGTAACTGCAGTCATGAAGACACAAGGAGTGCTTGCAAGACAGTGCAGGAGGTAGAAGTGAAAATGTCCTGACTTTCTAGTATTTAAATTTCAAGTCTCAAACCTATCAGAAACACCAGATTTTTCAGTAACTTCTGGATGTACTCCATCACTGAGCTAATTCCTCTTCTGCATTTGCACAGATGGGACTGGGAGGAAAACTGCACTGCTTCCTGACTCAGATGGGGAATTTACAGAATACAATTTATGATTTGTGCTGCACCAGTAAGACCCAATTATGAACCAATACACTTGGCAGACACAAGCTATCCCAGTCAGCCTTTTACATCTGAATGCAAGCAGCAAGTTTCCTAAGCCAAATATATTCATATACATACACCCACCTACTTGGTGATAGTACTAGAGTAGACTTGGGTGCTGAAATAGCCCAGGAGCCTTTCCCCTCCAGCTGAAGGTCCTATAGCATTTCTCTCCTGTTGACAGCAATGCACACGTACTGGATACAGCAAGTAGCAGTCTGCAGGCAGGCAAGCCTGCACCACAGAGCAGTGGAAAGCCAAGTAAACATGAGGGAGGCAGGGGTGACATGTTTGCCTCTTGTTCACCCACCTTGGGTGATATGGATGACCCAGTCTGAGGATGAGGTGGGGAAGAAAGGAAGCCACTATCCAGCTACAACCATCTGCAACCATCCCTAAGGAAGAAAAGCCCTCCTAGGGATTAGAGCAGGGAGGAGGAGGCTGGTGGTTTCAGGCTGTCCTTCATTTCTGTCTGTTCAGGCACAGAAAGTCAGAATGGGGCAAAATGACTGTAAAAAGCAAAATCAAAAGGGAACAGACATCGACCCTCCACCTGGATGCCTCATCAGAATAAAACTGCCAGCATTACATACACCCTGTAGGGTCCAGATTTTATAAATTTCTTCTATTTATCTTTCTCCCATTCTGCTATAATTACCTGAGAATTAAATTTAATAATACCCAACATGCATTCCTAATTGTCTTTGCTTACATAAACGTTAATGAATGTGGCAAATGCTCAGCCCTTTACCACTATTTTCACAAATTCCCTCTAACTAACTGTTTAGCATTTGCAAGGGTAGGAAGAGTTTGCTTCACTTGCTTTCTGTCCCAAACTTTATTACCTCTACTGAGATGATACTGTAACAGCCTGCAGCTTTTAGCTAGACACAAAGAGTTTGGAAAGGGCACGGTTTTGTGCATTCCACCCTGTTTTCTTTTTCCACATTGTTCTAAGCTCAGGTCTTCTCCCAGTACATCGGACGGGCATTTACAATTTATTTGCAGAAGGAGCAATTCCTTTCCTGTCATCTTCCCACAAACAGTGTGAAAGAGCCCACGGCTAGCAATCTATGCTTATACCCACAGAGTCAGAAATGTACTTGAACAGTGATGACCCAGTGCTCTGCAATATCAACCCCCCAGTCTGCAGCATCGTTCACACATGGAAATCAACCAGTGCCTCCCTTCTCTCGGCATCCCGCCTGTCAGAAGCAGAACACCCCAGACGCTGTCCTCACGCTCCCCTCTCTGCCTCCGGCAAAAGCAATTCCTCTGAAACGAGGAAGTGCTCATTCCATTCAAGCACTCTGACGAAGTCAGACACCCACGACACCCACGAAGTCAGTAAGGACAAACGTTCTTTCCAAAATACATTTAGGAAGAAGTAAACACAGGCCTAACACACACCTAGGTTAAAGGCACGTGAAACCTCGATGAATGCCGTTGGTCACACGGGGGACCGAGCACGGGGAGGAACCCCGCAACAGTAGCAGCCGGTGAGGCACGGAGGGCAGGCGCTGCTCTCGGTGAGGCACCGGGCACCGAGCAGAATCAGTGCCAGCGCTGCAAAGGGCAGCGAGCAACAGTTCTCAGCTGTCCGGCTCAGCCGTGCCCTGCCGAGCGAGATTCGACCCAAACCGAACGAAGCACACCGGGAAAAACAGCACCCAAGCCCAAACTGCCGACCGCTCTTAAAAAGGGAGACGGCCAGACCGCGCCGAAACGCTTCGGCTTAAGCGGAACCGGCAGCGCTGCACCCTTCTGCCCGCAGACACCCCGCGCTCCGCTCACCGCGCCCGGCTCCGGCTGCA
>NW_009941226.1:0-8763 GCF_000696875.1 Nestor notabilis | reverse complement strand
ATATGCTTACATACTTAGTATATACTTATAAGTATAAATATCTGTATACTTATATATCTATATACTTATGTCTATAGATAAATACTTCTTATATATAAAAATTTCCTATTTCATACATATTACTGGTACACACTTTGGAGATTTTAGCCTAGAATGGCCTAGTACACTGAGCTACGTATCAACTCTGGGCATAGTAAAACACAGAAAGTAACAGGGCAAATACCCTGTTATTAAAGGATCAGTAACTGAGCTACTGATCTGTTGTGTTGTCCTAAACTATCTTGTGCTGAAAACATAGTCAATACACCAGATTTTTCTAACTTTTTGCACAATACTGAGAGTGCAAGTGCACACCGTCACAGCTTGTACAGTACCACCTCATTTGAAATCCTTGCTTAGTTCATACTAGAACCTAGGTTTTAACCTCAGTGTAGGTATGTATTTCTGAGAGGAAGGATTTTTTCCTCTCTTGTTATGTTTCAAGAAGAAGCCAGACTGGTTTACAGATGGGATTTCTGGATACAGTGACACAGAAGCATATTGACCGAGTTCACATTGAACTACCACTGTCTGACCTGGGTGCTGCTGCAGCAGGTGGATTTCCTACCCACTCTAAAGTCATTGCTAAGAAATCTAATCAGCATTTCCTGCAATGTGAGAAAAAGACTGAGAAATCTATGAGGAAAAACAATCTGCAGAAAAAAATTGTATCAATAAAAAACTGTAGCAAGGTTTGTGAGGAGAAATGGTATTGTGAACTTTTATATCCTCACAGTGCTAAAACACTATTACTACTTTAAACTGTACCATTTTTCAAACTGCTGTAAGGAAGGAAAGGTGTGAGAACTGCAGGATAAGATTTTCTTTTTACTTGTGGCAGAACCAGTGTTTCTGTGGTCACACCGTAGTGTCACTTGGAGGAATGTTAGAAGTATTCTAATAAAAAAGTTCAACAGGGGTTATTTCAGTGCAGGGGTTCAGTATCGATATAACTGCCAGCCAGTGGCAATTTTCTCCCTACTTTTCCTCACCAAAAGGAGGTTGTTTTTAAAGGCATGTTATTGATTTGTAACCAATATAAACATTTTGCTTTTAACTAAATGTTGAATACTTTTGAAAAGTAAAGGATACATTATTCTAATGTAATAATATTGTCAGATAGACTAGCTTGCCACAACTTCATAGATAACTAATTGTTTAAAAAATTGCAAGTGGTGCTTTTGTTTAAGTAGCATTTTCATGTTTTAAATGACTTGGTTTGAAATAGATAGTTCTGCTTTAGCTTAAAGGTATTTTGAAGTCTTAATTCAATTTACCAGCCAGAAACTGACAAACAACAATTTAAAACTTGACCAGGAGTAAATCCTCCAGACTATGGTTTGAGAACTTCAGCCCTGTGGGTCTGACAGTGTTTATAATTTATCAAAAGCCATTTTTAAGTTCTAGGGCGGTTTGCGAATTGTGAGCTCTGTCTTCTTTAGAACTCCCAGTTCCTATGGTGTTATTTATTAATCACCAGTAACAGTGCTTTGCCAGAATCTAAATGTAATTTCATAGGAGTATCATGATGTCTGAATGATCACGAACTTTGCATTGTGCTGTTTACAAGGAAAGGTAATTATACACCAACATAATGTTCATTAATAAAACTTTTTTCTTTCTTTTTTTTTTTATTTCTCCCTGCACTAAACAATAAGATTTTGAAGACAAAGACATAAGAAAATTTTATTAACTTTCCTAACTTGCAGCCACTCCTAACTGCTACTGAAAAAACTAATGTTACATTCAAAATAAATTTAAAAGAGTAAAAAAGAAAAGCACCACAGTATTTCAGATTAGATGTAAAGTAACAACCTCAATTCTTTCCACTTTATGACTGTTGTGTTCCAAGATGAGATTTAAAACCTACTTTTCAGAGTGGTTAAAACACTAGTCTTGTAGTGCAAAAAAGAAAACAGTCATGATTTTCAACAGTATGTTTGGATTAAGGAGCAGACTTTAAAATAAAAATAATGCAAATACTGTGAAATTTGAAGTTGAACTGCTTAGACAACAGATTAATACTGGTATTATAAATCACATAGGCAGACTTGAAGTTTTGGCCATTTTTTACAGATGTAAAATCCAGTATTTTCAGAAAAGACTATTGACTTTTGGATTTCCTACTGGAGTTCTCATCGCGGGCATGATGTATAAATAAGTATAGTCATTGCTTCCTGAAAAACATCTCTTTATGTCTAACACAAACTGATGCTATCATTAGCAACTTCTGAGCATTTTAGTTAAGAAATACTGCAACCTTTTAAGAACAAGAGTTGTGTTAGCAATGCTGTTCTGCTTAGATTGACAATTGTTCATTGCTGATGTACAGACACGATTAAAAAGAATGGCATAGCTTTGTAAAATCCAAACAACAAACAGATCATTATGTAAGATCTCCTGAAATATAATTGTTTCAGGTATTTAAAACTAAAACCCCCTGTATCTAGCAATTAATGAAAGATGAGACTATGACCCAACATTCTCTGTGATTAGATGTTAAGAACAACAAAAAAATTGAAGTCATGTGTGTATTATATGCATAAAATAGCTTCCAGAGTTTTGCAAGCTCCCGAATTATAATGCTGTACCAGTGTCTATGGATAGCAACACAAATTCTCACTGAAGACAATTCAGTCCTCTAATTGTTCACAAAAGTGAAAGTAATGAAGATAACATAAACTATGATAAAATGCAAGGTGCATTTATTGGAGCTTATATGCCCATCTAAGACTTAGCTATCATTGGCTACAATGGGCTGAATAGGAACTAGACATAGAACTTAAGTCACTCTTTCTTGAAAAACTGCACTAAAGTGCATCCTGGAAGATGTCATTTTCCAATGGATGCACCATTTTTTGTTTGATCTTTTTAATGAGGTCATAAAAAATGAAAATTGCTTAAATATATAAACTTGAGCTCATTAATGTCCTGAAGAAGGTGTATGCTTATAATTTGGAGGTATTGCTGATGGTGTAAAGAATGAGATAATACTATAAGAATTATTAGATCCTGCTTCCTAATAGAAAAAGAAATAAAATTCTTACTACAAAATTTCAAAATTGTGAACTAATGGGATAATAATGAGGAGTTCTGCTGTATAGAAATACATGGTTAGCCAAAGTTTTTTTAGTCATAGGGTCATTATAAGCAATAACATCAAAAAAATATGGGAAACATGATGCTAAGATTTGTCATACAAGGAATCTGCAGTAGAGAAAGGCAATAGATAATTACAGAAAACACAGAGAACATATTTATTAGTATATTCTGTGTGGTTCTGATTATCTATGTTCAAAACCAGGTCCACTTACAACAAGAGTAGTAATTGGATGCTAGAATGATCAGGAAAGAAGCATCTATTTTAAGAGAAAATTAAAAATCTTATCTGGTTCAGCACAAACATCACTGAGAAAGATATAGAGTCTCTTTAACCGTGGGAGTAATAGGAAAGGGGGGGCAGGAAATTCGTAATTTTTCAAGTTTGACAGGATGCGTTTTAGGAGCCTAGTGGAAATGATTAGAAATACCCACCGTCTGGATTCTTTCAGATATTCCACGTGTGAAGAGTATAATGTTTAATACCAGGTTTTCTTATTTGAAGTTATCTGGTATTACATGGTATTTTGATTGAGGAGAATGATACACTAATTACTTAAATCTGAACATTAGTCCAAATCACACTTAGCAGGTCACAGCAGTGCCTTTATTGGTAACATAGGTTTCAACAGAAAATAAAAACAAAATTTTCTAACATATGAGTGAGTGGAGGCTGAATCATTGAATGAAATAATAAAAGGAAACAGCTTAAGTTACTTCAAGATGCAATTTGCCTATTTTAGGGAAGGAATTTTATAACAGGACAGGAGTAATCTCAACTGTGGAATATTAAAACTGGGAGAAGAGTAGGAGGACAATTTATTTTAATCTCAAAGGAGTGTCAGGAAAATTCACCACTGTTTCCTGATTGTTTATTTGCACTATAATTTTCGTGCAACAACTCTGTGCTTTAGGATTCTAGTTGATCAACTGCAGAAGGGCTCCCCCACCAGTGCACAGGCTAGGAATTTATTTTCTTTGTTGTTATTTTTTGCTTATCCATGTGATTTGTACCAGTTCTGGAGTCTGTAACTCAGACCTGGAGTTTGCTACTTGTGTTTATGTGTTCCATAGTCTTCAGTGAAGTCAGTGCATGTGAATTAACTATTCTACAGGCTGTTGGGCCTGCAGGTCTAGCAGCCTGCAGTCAGGACCCTGTGAAACCCTGTCTAAAAATCCTTGTAGAAGTGAACATTTCTTATTTATTGAAATATTAAGTTTCATGCATAAAAAATGTTAGTAGGCCTATTTATATTATCTAAGATGATACTTAGAGAAATAAATTTTTTCCTGTCAATATATTGGAAAAAATTTTAGCAGCTTTTTATTTATTTACCTTAGTAATTGGATTTGCACTCAAGACTATGGAGCACTAAGATGATAAAAGCAATTGAAAAATATAATTCTGTGTGTGTCTAAATGGGAGGAAAAAAGGGAATTTTCCTACCGAATATTTGCATGTGGCTGATGACAAAGAATTACAGGAGAAGGGGGAAAAGAGAGAGCACAAGTCAGCTTGCTGTGCTATCTTTAAGATTCTGATTCTACCTAGTCATTCTTTCTGATCTATATTCATGGGGTTTTCAGAGACCAAACAGTTACATGTCAGAATGATGGGTCTCAACTTGTTTCAGGATAAAGCATCAATCTGCTTGTGAGCACTGTAGCCTGACCTGACAGAGTTCCAGCAGTTCTGCAGGCCTTGTGATTCCTGTTGCAGAAGGTAATTCTGAGCTCAGAGCACAGTGATGGACAAGATATGCTATCAAAGTTGCTTCTCAGACTGCCAGTAAGAGCTGTCCCAGGAGTATCTGTTGGAGGTTTTGCTGATCTATGTTTTTTTTGAATGTTAACAGCACTTTTACAGCTGGTTTTATTTTTTTCCTTCTCTCCTGCCTAGTATATAACCTCTTGCTATTTATTATATTTGCTTTTCTGAAGGCAATAACATAAGACAGGGCAGGTGTATTCTTCTTCTCAGTGTAAACCTAAAAATACCTTTTCTTTGTATAATATAAAGATTGCTTTCTCATAGTCAGGACTTAAACATTTTGGTGCTTGTGTGTCATGGCAGGGAAGTAGGCAAGAACTAGCTGAATATTTCCTCCTAAGGTACCGGGATTGCACATCATTACGTCTAGACATACTCCATCACTCTGTGCAGTGAAATTCACTGAGACTAAAGCTAAATGCAAGAATTCAAGGCCTTGAATTTTTATTATCCATGTAATTCTAAGAATGTCCCATTTTCCTAAAGTACACAAGTACTGATTCAAAAAGAAATAAAATTATTCTAAAGAGTAAAAGAACATTATACAGAAAACATCTGGGTAGGCAGTACAGTTCTTAGTATTACTCTTACTATTTATAGCACACCATCTCAAAGGACAGAAATTGAGGGATCATTTTAAAGGCAGGACTTCTAAAAACTATAAAATATTCATTGAATGCATTCAAAAGTTACTGTAATACTGAAGCAACACAAATTTAAAACAAATCTAGTCTAATAGAGCACAAAGTTATTGATGTGTAAAATAACTGCACAGAATACATATGCTTTTAACCAAAAGATGTGATATTAAGATGGCAACACATCAAGAAAGCATGACAAGAAAATTCTGCTCCGGGAAAATGAATGCAAATGAGAGCTGTCATCCTAACTTTACTTATTAAACAAACAAAATTTAATTTTATTTTATAATAATAGTATTTTTTAGAGATATATCTGTTTTTTCAATGTCAGTGACAACACTGCGATTCAATATAGAGGTATGTGACATGTCATATGCATCCTAAGCTAATTTGTTGACAAATATTTAACTCTAAAATATTTACTACTGTATGGCAAATTCAAACTAAAATAGAATACTCAAATGCCAAATATTTCCTTTTTAGGCAGGATATTTATTTTCAGTTCTTGAATAAAGTAACGTGCCTCAGGTTTCTACTGTGACTTCTCTGGGAGTCTCAAAACCAGATTGTGTTTCACCCTTATTTAATGGGGGTGGTCAGAAGAAAGTTTTCTATATGTGCCCATACAGCACTACTGGGATCACCTGCATACATTGTTTTTTACTCTTGCTTCAGGACAAGCAGTAGTTAAAAGTGGAGAACTATGAGGATGTGGCTAAAAGCACTACAGACATTTTGTAGAAAACTCAAATGCTTTCACAAACACCTTTTGTCTTTTGAAACCCTGGGGTATCTTCATGCAAAAGTGTTAACTGACAAAATTGAAACTCTTCAGGTAGTTCTGATGAAGTTAGATTCTGTTAATTGAAGTCACCATTAATGACAACAGGGAAATGATTTAACAGTTAAAGAGGGATTCAATAATTTGAAGACATCTTTCAGAGGTGACACTGTCAAATAATTTACAGTCATCTGAATAACTTAATTTTACTTCTTTTCTAGTTTTGTCATCTACTGGAAACTCTGCTGGACTATTTTAACACTGGAACTCTAATGATGATTCCTATGACATGCTTAAAGTTTCTCAGATAAATGTTTACATGAGAAAGCTTAATGTCAAGTAAAACAAAGCAAACCAAACAACCAGAAAATTGGACTATAAGAAAAGCTTTCTAGTATATGGATCTTCAGGAAGAAAAGCTTAGAAGGTGAACTGCCTTCATTCTGGTGGATCAGAGAACAAACTACAAATAAGGAAGTGCAATAAATCTTATGAAAATATACGTACATACAGATATATATGTATGTATATTTATATTCATATATATCGTTTTCCCTGGTCAGCAGCTAGGCGCTTCTCTAGCCATATGGTCTCTCTCCACCCCAGGAAGGATGAGGAAGAGAATTAAAAGAGCAAAAGTGAGAAAACTTGTAAGTTGAGATAGAAGCATTTTAATATGGGAAGAAAAGCTGTGCATGAAAGTAAAGCAAAATAAGGAATTTATTCACTCCTTCCCATCAGGAGGCAGCTACAAATATTCCTGCATTCTCTTACTTTCCCTGAGCTTTTATTACTAAACATAATATTATACAGTATTGAATAATCCTCTGGTTAATTCTGGTCATCTATTTTTTGAAAGTGTAATGTGACTTCCAATAAAAGAGTGAAAAAACCCAACATTTTAAACTATTGTATGAAATCAACCATACTTTTTCCAAGTAACTATTGGATAATATTTCTTTGTTGCTTGTCAAAAAATACAGTAACATTTCCTGCAGTTGTTAAATATTATTTCTGTATACGTTAAACCCCTTAGTTGATATAAACCTATTAATATACAAATATATTTTAGAGATGTAATTATTTGACAACTTCCAATATGTATTACTTTTTCATCTTAAATAACCTTTCCTTCAGCATTGTGCTTTAGAATGAAGTCTGAAAAAATCAACAATTATTCTCTTCAATAATTTAATCCATTGAATCAAGACTTAATTTTTTTTATAAAAGATATTGATTGAAATATAAGGACAAATGTTAGCAAGACAGCTATTATCTCAGGAAATATTGATCATTTTCCATCTGTAACATGTCTTATGCCAGCTTTTACATACTTAGCTATTTTGAAGGGAGCAGGTGAATAAGAGGTGGTTGTGGATTCTGAAAGGCTCATGAGGGATATGAAAGATAAGATCATCAGGTGTACATCAAGGTTTTCCCTAGGACACAATAAACCTTTCTTTCTTTTAACTCTTTCGAGGTGTGACTGGTATAAATTAGGATAGAAGCTTTAACCACAGAGATGAAAAATCATGAATGATATGTGGGAATTTTATCAAAAGCTCTGTTGAAGTGTTAAAGTATTGATTTTCTTCAAAGCTTCCTGAAACATTGATATTAATCTGTGATTGTTCTGGAGGATTTAGAATGTGCTGAAGATAGATTATGAGCAATATGTTTAGATTTAAGCATAACCAAATCAATAAAAAATTTTTAGAGCTAGAGTTTTCAGAAACTAATGCAGTCTGACCATAACTGGCTGAAAAATATTTATATATTATGTCTTACTATTCTGTGCTAGGAAAAAAACAAAGAAAAAAAAACCCCAAAACCGAAAACAAACATTCAATAAGAATAAAATAGCTTTTGTACTACTACTGAACAGTAATATCCGAGGTATCTGAATACTTCTTCAGATCTGAATCTATGCAGTTTACTCCAACCTCAGGAACACTTAATTAAATTATTACTTTTTTTAAAAGTAAACAAGGAAACTATGGAGATGAAGATGAAAACAGTACTTAAACATGTTCTGCACACTTATATCTCTATCCATGAAAGTAAAAGTAGTAAAATTGAACATCCACTAACTTAAATCCATGTAATCTGGTGTCTAAATTTGCCTTTGTGTACATGACAGTATGCAAATGAGATAAAAACCTGAGCACAACATTAATGCCAGAGCACCAATTTAACATGATGAGGCTCAAAGTAAAGGCTTTTGTATTTCACATGAGAGATGAAAAGTATTACACAAATAATTATTTAAGACGTTAGTTTGCAGTTCTGTAATGCTTTCCAATACCTTCTTGTAAGGTAAAATATCTGATTTGAGATTTAGGTAATCTTTCTCCACCAAAGGATTCTTTAATTTGCTTGTATAGGTAGGGGATTTGTCATTAGTCAGTGTCGTGGTTCAAGCCCAGCCGGCA
>NW_009941225.1:0-12183 GCF_000696875.1 Nestor notabilis | reverse complement strand
GTTGCGGGGCGGGGCGCTCAGCCGCGGGTCGGTCTCTTGCAGGGTGGCGTCGGGAGGCCGCTGTTCATCAATGTCTGCAGCTGGAAAAGGGTCCCGGCGCCCAAGGGCCCCGCTGACCCCACACCTGTCAGTGCGGGGCCGTTAGAAGCATCTGGCGAAGGAGGTACGTCCCAAAACAGTTGTGCCTCGCCCCGGATGCATTTCTTCCTGCACTACTGCATTGCGTGGCGATCACACGCAGATTGTCGCTGTCACAGGGGGTGGTGCTGTGCCGTGGCCAGCTCTTAGCTCGGGCTGTTTCTCTAGATGAGGTTGATAGAGTTAGCTCTGCCTGGAAGCCACGAATTAATTTCCTTTGCTCTTAAAATCAAGTAACTATAAAGAATACAGGCATATGGTGCCATAGCAATAATTCTGACACATAACTTACTTTTATAGACCTTTACAGCATTATAGATATTGCATATAACCCAGATGTTCTTCAGAGGGGACAAGAAAACCCAGAAAAAATGGAGCACTTGATCCATTTGACACTTAAATTTGTTGAGGAACGATGCAACCTTACTCTTTCTCATTTGTACACCATTGAATCATTCAAATTGAAGGGAAGCCTGGAAACGATGCAGCAACGTCTGAGAGGAAGGCAGAGGCCAACTCCACGTCCCAGTCAGAACACAAAGAAGGGTATGTAAAGATACGCAGTCACTCTTCTTTGAGGACCTATTAGATTCTCCAACAAATTTACTCAAGCCTCATCTCTAACCCAATTCTTGCCTTAAGCATAAACCAAACAATTCTAAGTAGAAGTATTCATACCAGATGTTAGTTTAACCTTACTGCCCTATCTGCATTCATCTCTGGCATTTTACAATTGAGAAACTGTAGTGACATTGGAACAGCATATTCCATTTTTCCTATATCCACTAGGCATGGGAACTCTCCTAGCATTTGATCCTTTGAGGTGCTTAGGTTTCTTCTACCCTGACCTGAGTAAAAGGGATTGCTGCTGTAACTAGTAGTCTGAAACCAACAACTTTTAACCTACTGGCAGTAAAACATCATTGTTGGCAAAGGAAAACTGCCAGTAACAGCCTTCAAGTGACAAAGCTGCCAATGACAGTTCAGTTAAAACTTTCATGATGTATTTGCCAAGTGTCATAACATTACACATGTAACAGAGTGGTATGTATGAAAAATTTCTTTTTCTTGAAAGAACTAACACTTGATGAGCTGCTACACACAATGGAAGCTGAGGACTGCAGCAATGCTTCGGTGCTGCTGAAGGAAGAAAGTGTGACACAGTCTAATGGGCATCTGATAGAGGAAATTGCTAGTACTGAAATGCCAGAAAAGCTAAGTACCCCCGTCTATGAAATGATCACTGTAAAGGATGCAAACAAGAAACCACTCAAAATTGAACTCAGAATTGAATTGCCTAAGGTTAGCTCTGTTTCTGAGTGCGATCTGAGAATTTCAAAGGTAAGCTAGCAGAAACAACGATCTTGTGTTTTCTGTATATTATCCAATTCCTAGAAATGTTCACTGCTAATTCGTTGTCAATAGTTAATCAAGTATTTTAATTTTCTTGGTTTAGGATGACATAATCATTGAAGTCCCTGAAAAATACAAATTACAACTCGATCTGCCAGAATTGGTGGATGAAGAAACAACTACAGCGGTATTTAACAAAGGAAAACGGGTATTGTTTATCACAGTGCTGGTTGCCAAGCCAGGTCCTTAAAGACTGCATTCTGTCCAGTTCATGTTCACAGATGACAGAACAAGAAAAAAAGCTCAGAATGAGAACCCTAACTTTTAGATGGTGATGAGTTGGGTTTCTTTAAATTGACCTTCTAATTTTCAGGGGTGAATACCTCAAATGCAAAATGAAGAAATATTAACACCACAAAAGTTAGGACAAAAATAAGTTAAAAGAATTGCAAATATTCAAGGAGTGACTTGAATATGTTAACAGCTGTAATAAAGGACCATAAATGCATACATGCTTTACTACATCATTCATTTTGCCTTAAGGTACAGCAGTAACAGTTGTGAAGTGTTTTTGCTGAATAAACTGATTACTGGATAAACATGGTTATTGCAGCTCTCACATGTTATTTAATGCTGGAACAATCAGCAGAGGTGTGTCCTACACCGTTCTACAAGTTGCCCTGCATGGTGTTCCTGGTCTCTTTAGGACAATCCCTGCTGATTTTAACTGGAATATGCTCTGTAGTAACTGAGTATGCTTAACCTCAGTTCTTACTGGTTTGGTAAACTCTGAATGAGACCATAAAAGCCAGCACGATTCTGTACCATTCAAAACAACATCTAGAGATTCAAAGCTCAGTAATGCTTGGAGTGAAGCTAGCAACCAAAAGCAATCTCACAGCACTTCAACTAGAACCACCTGCGTTATTTTACAGTAGTACACAAAATACATAGTAATACAAAGCAACACAAAACAACTTCAAGGATTACTAAGCATTACTAGAATTAATTGGCAAAGGGACAAACAAAAGTTTAAGTGCTCTTAGTTTCATGTCTGATTTGGTAGTGTGTCATGGCTTCTATGACACATGCATTACGACCATGCTTCTGTACTGATACTCATCAGATCAGAAATGGAATCAGACAAATTGGTTTCGTGCTGCAACTTTAAAATGCAGGCTGACAAAAATGCAGTGAAGTCCTAGCTTTCCCCATTCTCTGTTTCAGAGAGACTTAGATGGCTGCATTGAGACACTGTTCACTGGTTATAGTTGCAAGTTCAAGGTGGAATTCTGCTGTGTGAGCTGAGCTGGCCTGTTGCAAGATGCAAGCAGGACCAGAAGTCACTATCAGCACTCAACGCACAAACACTGGGCAGGATTTTTTCAGTTGCAAGTATTCCAGAGTGAAAGGTCTCTGTAACTAGAATTTGAGATGCGCTGCAGCAAGGAAGCCAGGGAGATTCGAGTTCACTGCTACATAATACTAATAAAGCATGTATAGTTTTGGAGCATTTGTGATTACAATTTAAGGTTAATAGGGTGAGTTTCATGATCAGACTGATAGGCTAAACAGCTCTGATTGTGCTACAGCAGTACAGTAAGCCACACACAGCTGAATACAAAAGCACTGGAAGATGTTTTAGTAGATGTCAATTCCAAACGTTTAATAGAACGTAGGTTCACTAGAGCAAGTCTGGAACCAAGGTATTTTAGAACATTAAAGAAAAACCAAACCTTTAATGCACTTTTTTGCTTAAGCCAGGCATGAAAACCAGGTATCATAGCAACCAGACATTAAATAGTTCCCACAAAAATATTTAATTTCCATAGCATTTTCTTCCAGTATCTTTAGTGGATGTTGCAGAACTTTACAGGAGACAGTACTTAATGCAATATACAGAATAACAGAACAGCTTTAACTTTTTCTTTCCTTTTTTTAAACTTCTACTCCCTTGCAATTCTCCTGGTCACTCTGTAATTGCTACATAGCCATCTTTTTTACATTAAGATTTCCATGTGGAAAATGGAGTTTAAGAATGTTCAGCACTGCATCCCTCTCAGGATACAATGACCGGGGTAACTGGACACAAGTCCAACAAACTGTCAAAGCATTTTACATACAATATACACATGGTAGCACATTTTGCTGCTTACTGAGGCTGGAACAACATAGACAATTCGGGGCAGAACCATTGTACCAGTGACTAACTCAGAGCTTCCTATGTTAGAATGCCTGGAAAAAAAAATTCCAAACATTTGAGTCATCATAGGATTAATATCCACTGATGGGATGACTAGCGTGTGATTTGCCTATATTGGGTTCCAGCACACAGATTCTCTTGAACATTCTGCAAAATGGTTACTTCCATGGCATCCTTGGCTGATATTAACTTAGCAAGAGGAACAGCAATTAAGAGTTTTCATACAAAAAGCACATGTAAAAGTCCGCAAGGAGACAAGCACTCCCTGTGGTATCTGAGAGCTGTGACCCCACAGATATCAGTGCTCTTTCACCTTAAAGTGCTCAAAAGGGATCACATAGCTGAGAGGGTCCAAACCAGTGCCAAATTCCAAGGAGAGATTTGGAATGATAGCACTTGGCCTTTGAGAAACTATTCCCAGGCGCTTCAGTCCCTTAGTGCATGTTATACCACCCATCCCAGCAGAACAGGATAGTAAGGGAATTCACCTTTTACTAACTCGTACGTTTCAGTTACCATCTCACCTGAACTCCTGTGAAGAGATGTTTATAATTCAAATTGCTAAGAACACTGAGGTGATGAAATTGCTTGGTATGCAACCCCCACCTCCCCGTTCACCCTAGTGTAGAAGCAGATGGCAGTATGCATACTGCCTGGATCATTTTTAAATCTGGGATGCTTAACTCTGTTTTGGAAGAGTTTGCAAGTTAACTGTATAAAAATACAGTATAGCTGTAATATTGCTGTGAAAAGCACTTTTGCAAACTTTCTCTGTACAGACTGGTAATAACATTACCAGATAATATAATACATATTTAAAATAAAAAAGGAACTCTTTTAATAAGTCTGAACACTCACGTCTAAATAGCTTGTTTAAAACAAAAGTGTGATCCAGAAAAATTCTGCTTGCATGGTTAAATTACAGCAGCATGGTTACTGGCTTTTCAAGGAAATTCTTGAATTCAGCAAGCCACTGTGCTCCAACTGCTCCGTCTACAACACGATGGTCACAGCTAAGTGTAACGGACATCATACTGGCCACATCAAATCTGAAAGAGGGAAAAAAGAAAAGGTTAATACAATCATCTGCAAGACAGTGCCATTAACAAAGCAAAAATAGCTTTTATCAGGGAATCAGCAATAACAGTTGGTGCTTGGCAGCAGACGTTTCTCCCTTTGGACTTCTGAAAAAGATTACGTCATACAGCAGAATTGTATTAATTCCTTTTCTACAATTAAGAAACACATTTGTACGTTCCCTTTAGGACAGGAAGCTCATCTATCCTTGAACCACATGAACAACCTCACTCAATTGAAGACAAACAGCCGTTTTACCAAATAACCTCCAGTTTCCCCATGTGTCAGTGACAGACTGTTAACACACATAAGTAATTCAAAACATTCTCCTAGATTTATGCAAGTTCAATCTTCAACCAAGGCAATGTTATATACAAAATACTTGAATTATAATCCCTCCCTTAGGTTTTCCTTAAATGCAAATTTTAGCAAGTTGTTAAAGAGGAGCAGGTGCCTAAACTGTTGTAGATCCCAGACTAGGCCTCAAAGAAAGAAACAGCCTCTTCTTAACTTGCAAAGAAGTTGCAAGAAAAATGTATGGCAGGTCATTCATCAGTCACTGCATTTCTCTTTAACCTGTCCCCTTTACACAAGATCTCACTGCACTTCTGAAGGTCATGAAAGCAGTATATCAACTTTTTTAAATGAGAAGCTCAATATATGCAGAATCAGATGCACACCTACCCTTTCTCATTATCAGCTGGCACTAGCCTTTTCTCTGAGGAACCAACAGCAAGGATGCAGGCTTGAGGTGGATTGATTATAGCACAGAAATTCTTAATCCCATACATTCCTAAATTGGAAATTGTGAAAGTACCACCCTACAAAACAAACACATTCACAGTCAAACTCACAAAAGCTATTTCATGTGGAATATTAACAAACATGGCTAAAACATCACAAAATAGGCTTTGCTCATTCTGAACAGCGCTTCTGAACAGAAGTCAAGGGCAGTAACGTTTAACAGCAATTTGAGTTTCTCACCTGGAATTCATGAGGTTGAAGTTTACCTTCTCGAGCTTTAGCTGCCAAAGAAACCACATCCTTACTAATGGAAGCCAGGCCCTTTATATGTGCATTAAACACAATAGGGGTTATAAGCCCTGCAGGAGTATTAACTGCAACGCTAACATCCACTACATGATTTCTGCAAGACACAAAGGAGATGGTAGTTACTCTAGCATAGTAACAAAGACCGTAATTTTCAGAGCTGTTTGGACTACTCTAAATTAGTATTAATTTTGCAACAATTATTTCACCTTGTACACTGGCCTTACATGCAAAGTTCTCAGCACCTCAATGAAAGCCTCTCACCTTTGCATTATATCTCTCCTCCTCCCTCCCCCCCCAAAACCCCACCAAAGGTCTGCTGTTTTGCCATGAGCTCTCTACTGAACAAAGTTTCTGGCTTTGACTGTACCATAAACTTACTGCCTGATAACTGTGTCCATCCATGATGAATTTGCCTCAGGCACCTTCAAGCAAGCCAGAGCAGAAGCTTTGATTATGAAGTCATTGACAGAAAGCTTAGTGTTACCTGAGACCATCTGTAAATAAAGAGATATGAAGCATCAGTTTGTCTCTTACACATTACCTCAGTTAACTTGGATAGTCACTGCCATGCAGGCTTGTTTAAAAAACTGAAAACAAACATACTACTTGTAAACATTAATATTTGAAGTGCCAAGATAGTTTAGGAGGCGAATACATCTCTTACAATTTAAGAAGGTACAACCTTTTTTAATGTCTGTTTTCCCCAAAAACTTGGCTTAGAATTATTATTTTGCTTAAATTTTCCTCTCTTTTTATTCTTAAAAACCTTTCTATCCTTCTGTCCAACTTCCCAGCTGGAATAACTGAACAACACCCAGCAAAGCGGCCCTCTTGGGGAAGTCAGAAATCAGTGCACAGAGCCTGGGTAAAAAGTCTCATTCTACCACAGACAGTCCAGAACAGGTAGAAAAGGCACTGAAAAGACTTCCTTTCCAAGCCAAAATGGCATATCACCAAAAAGCCAGGTGGGTAAGCCTGTGAGAGAATGCAGCCTTCCCCCCACACACACTCTCACCATGCCTAAATGCTTTACCTCATTGAGTTCTTTCCTTAGCACCAGTACTTCTCCCATATTTATATCAATAGAAAGGTAGTAGTGAGGTATTGTTTGTTTAGACTGCATCAGCCGCTGAGCAATGACCTGAAGGTATACAACAGAAGCAATGAAAATAAACGAACTTGGAAAACTCATGACTGCAAAGAATTCTCAGAAAGGAATAAAATCTTCTTACCTTCCGAATGTTGCTGATAGGGATATCTGTGAAGGTCCCCACTGGTGCTGCTGCAACTGCAGCAGCTGCAGGAACTGCCCCTACTTCTGGAGCCTGCAACCAGAGAAAGACAGCATAAATCACAGTACTATGCAAATACCAGTTCTTGCAGAGTAATTCGGTATGTGGGACAAGTACTGAGGT
Organism: Nestor notabilis; assembly: GCF_000696875.1. Lineage (NCBI taxonomy): Eukaryota > Metazoa > Chordata > Aves > Psittaciformes > Psittacidae > Nestor > Nestor notabilis. The sequence goes on along the minus strand of NW_009941225.1, from coordinate 4,944 downwards.
TAAGCTGCCTCTTGCTTAAGAGCAGCAGATATTTCAACTCTCTAGCCTCACCTCTTCAGTATCCACTAGGTTCTAAGTCCTATATTTGATTATTAAATGTAGAACTTCAGACATTTAAAAATGCAACACTGATATACACTGCTATGAAGCTCCAAGAATAGTAAGTCCTGCTAGATTGTTGTTCTGTATACAGCAGAGGTATTCTAGAAGGCACTCACAAACTGCACTTAGCCACATCCCCTCCAGCAGCACCCAAAGCAACACTTCCATCATCTCATATAAAAGACAAGCAATTGAAAAATGACAGATTAGTGGCAACAGTGACAGCAGGTTCTTCATTCATAAGTCTGAGTTTCATTCTAACTGCCACTTTTAGCAATCAGTTGGGACTGGGCTTACCTCAGTCCATAACAATGTTGCAACCAGATGAAGGGTTGGGAATACACAAGTTTGTTTTACCCCCCTCAGTGAAACACCGAAGGACAAATAAAGGAAGAAAACTTCATCCGCGTTTCTGACAGATTAAACTTTACAACCTAACAGTCACCATAGCCCACACAGTGTCACAGCCCAACCAACCCAGTGATAACAGTTCCATATAGTAACTGCATTTCTATAGAGCATTTCCATCGCTATAATAAAATATCTGTTCTTACAGATCTCATGCCTACTCACTGGAGCAACCTTTGATGGCACAAATGACTCCACATCTTTCTTTGTGATTCTACCATCTGGTCCAGTACCTAAAACGGTCAAAGAAAAATATAAGAGAATTTCAAGTATCTGCAATAGGGCATTGCTTCTAAAGGTACCAGTTTTATTCAACAGAGAGAAGTCACTTAACACAACCTCTGGTGAGGACAGCTGCATAGTCAGGATGTTCCTGATAGGGAGGAAAGAAAAGAATAGGCAAGTATGTATGTAGGAGGAGAGACACTAGATAGTGAAAGTAAGGAAGCAGAAAGGCAACCTACCTTTCACTTGGGCAAGGTCAATTCCTTTTTCTGCTGCGATTTTCTTTGCCAGGGGACTAACCAGGACCCTTCCTTTCCGGGGAGGCAGCCCAGCTGTAGGGACTGCTGGAGTGGCAGGAACAGGAGGCTGAGGAGGCGGAGCAGCAGCAGGAGTTGCCACCACCTTAACAGAAGAATAAAGCCATTAGCTTCAGGATCATTCAGCAAAAGCTTTGAAGGTACAGTGAGAGACCAGGACCATCTAATTATCAGTCTAGAGAATAGCAAAAATAGTCACTAATCTAAAAGAATTCTCAGATTCAGAGAAGTTTCTCAGGGCCGGAAATTAAATCAGAAGCTTCCTGAGACCAACTAAGCTGCTGAAGTATACACCCAAAAAAAAAAAGGTGAAACAAGTAACTTATGCTCCTGGTTTTTAAGGATGAGGCATTAGAACTGGCACAAGCAACAGGTTGGAGAAGAGACTGTAATGAGTAACTATGTGCTCCAGTTTCGGGAGGGCAAATTAGCAATTACTTCTTAGGTCACCTATCACAAACATGAGCTGGCCTTTCTTTCACAGAATCACAAACATTACTGTTGGAGCAAGTGCCTCACACTGTCAAACCAGCAGAATAGTTCAGATCAAACTACTTCGTGGTGTCCATAACCTCTCTCACACTCTAAGAATTGTCCTTACTGGAGGAGGAGGACTGGGAGGAGGAGCTTGTGCCTTGATGTCTGTTACCGCTGTGGGCTGGTAGTCAGCAAAGGCTGGAATATCAGACTCTTTCTCCACAATGATGCAGAGAGCTGTTCCTAATGGCACATCTCTTGTTCCTTCAGGCACTAAGATTTTTGCCAAGTAGCCTTCCTCCTGCACTTCAAAGCCTGTAAGGGCAAGAAACAAAACTGGTTAAGTGCCTGATGCAGCTGAGGAGTTCCTCTAAATGCTGCTTCTAAAGACTTTGGTAACTAAAACTGTGTCCTATATTTATTAGGCAAGAGAATCCTTTTCAGTGCAACTACAAGGGAAAATCTCCACGCACTGCACATTACTAAGAAGGATTGATAAAGAAATAGGAAGCGGTTTTAGGAGCTCTGATAAGTTAGCTCTCCAATGGAATGAGAAGTTAACAAGACTTGTTTTGGTTGCCCCAGAGCTTCATGTCCTGAGCAGCTAGGAGAACAGTTAGAACAGAGGGAACTCTGGATTCTCCTCTTTAAAGGGCGCCTCATCCATTCTTGGCTTTGGAGTTGACTCACCTATTGTGGCTTTATCTGTCTCAATTTCTGCCAGTAAGTCTCCCTCACTCAGTTTCTCCCCAACCTTCTTCTCCCATCTCTGCACCGTGCCCATTGTCATGGTAGGTGACAGGGCAGGGAGAGCGATCTGTGAGGTCAGAGAATACAAGAGGATTAGATTTTGGTAATACAGAAGGAACAGGAACATAGTTTTAACTCCTGACTAAATGCCAACCTAAAGAAGTAGCTAGCCTTTAATGCACTCCTAGATCTGGCTCCATTACAGCAAAGAAAAGTGCTATCTCATATTGCTAGCTAGCTTCTTTTATCAAAGCCTAAGCAAGAAAGCAAGCAAAAGCAAAGAGCAAGAAATCTGTATCTCCAAATAATTACCACCACCATCACATTGGGAATGTCTTGCAGCTGCTATCTGCAGAGCAAAAAGGAAGACCGAAGCAAGTAATTTTGTGACAAACAGGTCTGGCCCCTTTAAAAGCTATACAGACTTATCTTCCAATAAGCACATACATATTGCTGTGCAACAAATACAGCACGGGTGCGTACAGCTTCAGAGCAAAACTGGACAGATAAGGCAAGCACTGTGAAATAAGCACATTTAGTAGCTAAAACACGTATCAAATTAAGAAGCCTTTAATTAATTCTTTGTTTAATTACTGATTTTGCATAACATCTCCAACAACTCAGTTCCCACATGTATCATCTGTGGAATGAGCTTTACTGTTTCAAATTTTCTTTTCCAAAGGAATGTCACAGAAATACCCTGCTGCGAAGTGCTCAAATACAACAACGGTAGGTGTACACTTCAATATCTAAGCAAGGTAAATAGATTATCCACAAATACAACTCATTAATAGTCACCCACAAACACATCTGGTGTGTTCATCAGAGTATCAGAGACTTGAGTTCTGCCCCTGCTTAGCAGGGCCTTCAGAGCTTATTCACAGTTAGCACAAGGTCTTTTTATACCAGCACTGTCCAAATAATGCAAATACAGCAGGCGTTTTTTCTAGACTGCATAACAATCCTGGAGAGACAAGTATCTCCTCTACTAGCAGCTGGGATGCTAACATTTCTGAACAAGCTTACTGGGACCTCCTCTAACACCTGCTTTAAGCATGCAGCAATTCAAGTGGCTCATACTCCTGCAATTGTAGCTAATAACTTCCCACTTCAAATAGTATTTATGATAAAATGCCCTGGTGCTTGCACTGCCAAAGATGGAAAATGAATGCAACAAGCCTTAAATCATACGCAATGCTCTCTTACCTGCATATGAGGAGGGTAAGAGCTGCCAGGAGCCTGAGGAGAAGGCTGAGGTGGTGGTGAAGGAGCTGCAGCTTGAGGGGGAGGCACTGAGGCTGCAGGGGGGGCAGATGCTGCAGAATCTAGAGTATAATTTTTAAAGGCATCAATATATTCAGGCCTAGAAGAAAACGCAGAACCACAAAAACCAGTCAGGGGTCTGTCTCTTAAGCCTTTCACGCAGACACCCAAGAAGCCCTGAGAGAGGAAATTCAACTCAAGGGTTAGCAAAATACATACTTTTCTACTGTGATACATATTATGGCCCCAATAGGAACATCTCTTGTTCCTTCTGGCACCAGGATCTTGGCCATGTAGCATTCCTCCAAGCTCTCAAAGCCAACTGTTGCTTTGTCTGTCTCCACCTTTGAGAGAGAACAAGACATCCTTATGCAGCAGCAAAAACCAGTGTGCTCAAAGCTTTCCAGTCTGATAGCACAGGGCCACACCACACACAGTTCTGGAAAATATCACCCTGTGGCACCAATCCTAGGTAAGTATGCTCTCAAGCAGGTTATGTGCTGCTCCTGCTCAGAAAGAAGAAAAGCAGCAACCAATTTTGAAAGGCTATGACTTGTTCCAAACAGCATCTGTGATCTTGAACTCAAGAAATCTGTCCAAGAGAGGGCAGCCAGGGACAAAACCCAGGATGCACACACAGCTCATTAGAAATGCAGCACAGCCTGTGCCCCCAGAATACCTCTGCTATGAGGTCCCCTTCATTGATCTTGTCACCCTCCTTCTTTTCCCAGCGTGCAATGGTGCCCATCTGCATCGTGGGGGACAGAGCTGGCAAGGCCACCTGTGAGGAACAGGGCAGTGTTATGACTCAGACAGTCCTCTGACGGTAGGAATCCCAAGTGTAGAGCAGAGATAGGTCCTCAGCACGGGCAAGAACAGAGGGCACAACAGAGAGTCCCTGCAAATTCCCAGCAGGTCAGGACTGCCTCCATCCTGCTGGTGAGACCCCAGAGCAAACCAGTACTGGGGTGCTAAAATGGGGCTAAACAAGAAAGGGAGAAGCTACGCCAGGGGACAAAGAAAGGTACAAGGAAAAAGAACAAGTGGTGAAGAAGGCGGTACCCATTGATGGCAGAAGGACTCAAGGTAGTAGCAAGGGTATGAGAACCGCGGGAGCTGGGAAGAGAACTGCAGTTTCTCCGAGGCAAACTGAGCTGCCCAATGACAAGAAACAAGACACAGAGAAAATGAAAGGCCTGCCCCCGAAGCAGGGGGCATACGAGACCCTGGGGGGGACCCAACGGCTACCGGGGCACAGACAGTATGGGGTAGGAGAGAGGAGAGAGAGCTGCCCAACTGCCTGGGATGGGGGGAAGGAGGAACCTCTCACCTTCTGGTGTGCCGGGAGGCTGCAGCAGCGGCACGGGATGAGCCGAGGCCAGGCAGGAGGCAGCAGGAGCCC
>NW_009941224.1:0-33062 GCF_000696875.1 Nestor notabilis | reverse complement strand
ACTATTCTATGATTCTATGATTCTAAATAAAAAAAATAAGAAAGCTACTGGTCCTTTGCGTCCAGTAGAAATGTGATCAGAAACAGCTCTGAGTAGAGACCAGATAGAGTCATAGGCTATGTATCAAGGTATAGCAGTAACACACATACAACAAACTGTTCAGGAACTGTTGGACTTTGAAATCACTGAAAAAATTAACTAGGATCATCTGATTTACCTTTTACGTAATAGAGACATCTTTCTGACCCAAAACACAGATGCAGAGCATAGCGATAAAGCAGCAAGGACTTCTTTCTTTCTTACTCGTGACCAGGGCTTCTCTAAACCTCAATAATACTTTCAAAGAAGTCAAAATGGATGTTAGAACCTCTTGGTGCTGTAGAATACTCATGTCTTGAATGCTCTTTCACAGCTATTTAGTTATCAGCACCCTTCCTTTTACATGGGATTTTGGGTTGTGCCATGTGGTGATCTCTGAGAAGTTGGCGGGGCTGCTGCAAGGGACAGCGTAAGTCACAAATGGTTCCTAATGATAGTATGGTGTCCTGAGAAGGGCAAAAGTTTGGGTGCATAGGTGGGTGTCCTGCTGCATTCTCCAGCCTGAAGATAGTGGGTAGACCCAATACCATTTTATTTCCTAGCATAGAAGGAGCCTTTAGGAATACTTAAAAAGAAGAAAATGTGCCCTACAAAGGCTATAGCTTAAAAGACTTTAAAGTCTAAAAAGCAACAGATATGAGGTAGACACAGGGAGGACTGCAAGCTAACCGTAAAAGTTGTAGACAGTGATCTCACCACACTGGCTGCTGTTTACATTGAAAATGTTGCAGGAGCGGTGATTTTTCGTGTCTACATGTTACAGATATTGTCTTTAAAACTATTTTAAATGATGCTGTGCAAGAGCATCTCTGTGTCACAGAACTTCAAACAATGGCTAGAGAGTTGGTTTTCCTTCTAGATAACAGCAATATACTAAAGTATACAAAAATGAGGTAGAATCATCTGATTAATCATTATTTGCTGATGACTACTCTGAGACACAGGAGGAGCTAGACAGGAGGAAGAGACTCTCCTAAGCCTGCCTGAAAACTTCATGGTCACGGCTCTACTCACCCAATTCAGTGACTCAGTCTGCTTGTAGCTCAAATATTTGTTTTGGGACTCTCTGAGCTAAACAAAGTCCTTAAAATGGCATCTGCCCGCCTTTTAGTCTCCAGACTGAAAGCTCAGAAGCTCTCTTACAGGGTGAACCTGAAGTCATGTGCAAACTTGGGCAAATGCTGTCCTACCATATCTTGCCCTTTCAAAGCAGCATTCATAATGGCAAAGAAATAGAGGAACTCTACTGTTCACAGAGTAAAGCAGACTACAAATCTCTTATGTGAAGGCACAGGATGACTTGTCCTTCCTGGCATCTCCCATAGATGGTCTAATCTTGTATTGTCCTTGCCCAAGTAGGTATGTCTTTGGAAGGAATGGAGGACAAACTATTCCATACTCTGTGAAAGAATTCATAGAGCTTATATGAATTTAGTTTAGTGAAGATCAGTTACATTCTTCAAAAAGGGGGAGAGGGTGATGATTTCTATTCCAGATATATTTTGCCTTTTCTCATTGAGAACTTGCCTGCTCTGGACACTATTGTATCAGAGTGCTGTAAGCCCCTGTGTTTCAGGATCAATAATAAAATACTAAGATATTTTTAACTATAAAATTGCAAATGCAGTTGCACAGAATCTATTTAGCATGCCTGCTGCAAAAAGAGACCTATGAAATTTTCATGAACGTTTTATATTGCATAGGCGAGATCATTCAGTGCTTAATGCTGCTTAATAATAGCAGTGCAAACAGTTTTCTAAGAAGGCAAGCTGTGCTGCCAAATATATATGAAGTGTCACCCATCCCACCAGAAATAACCCTTCTGATGATTACAAGATTATACTGCATATAACATGCACATACACACACACACACACACTGTACTCATCCCCTCATCTATGTCTCTCTTACAGACCCTCACATGGAGTAACAAGCAAAGTATGACACTCATCTTTTAAATGAGTAATAACTTCAGCCTCAGTGAGTTACCATTTTCCCTCCCAAACTTTATGCACCTATCTGAGTAGGCGATAAAAAATAAGATGGACAGTGAGAAGAAGAGCATTCTGACATTTTAATTACTTATTGCTTTAGTGATATTTCAGTGTTATGCTGAGGAGGAGAAACTGGAGAGAATGGGAGGTAATGAGCTGAGAATAAATGCTTCTGCCATGACATGTGCTGCTCTTTCCCAGCGTGTTCTCATCCAGGCAGACACCATACATCTCATTCAACACTTTCTATATTGTCCTTCATAGAAATATGCTAGAAATAAGGCAGTAATTTAAAAAAACCCTGTACATAACCTTAGAGTGTGCTTTAGTTGTTCCTTGTTTTTCAAAGTGTTAGCTGCTCTTGTTAATGATTGTGTGTACCACATGAGATTGCTCCTGCTTCGTGACTGGAAGTATATAACTTTCCAGACAGGAAGGGGGTAAAAAGAAACCGCTGAGACTTCAAATTTATGTTGGATTAGTCAAGAGATTATTAGACAGGTGACCAAAACCTGAGTAATCTAACAGCATTTTTTAAACACCTTTTTTCTTTTCTTTTTTCTTTTCTTTTCTTTTCTTTTCTTTTCTTTTCTTTTCTTTTCTTTTCTTTTCTTTTCTTTTCTTTTCTTTCCTTTCCTTTCCTTTCCTTTCCTTACCTTTTCTTTTCCCTTTCCTTTCCTTTCCTTTCCTTTCCTTTCCCCTCAGAAGGCATTTATTAACTCCAAGACAACATTCTTAGGTATTCTGACTGTTATGACCCTTAGCAGCTCAAACGGGAAATTTCACTGAGTTCTCTCATCAGATAAGTATTTGAAGACCAGCTGTAAAAAAGACACAATTAGATTCCTATCTAATTCAGTATGCAAAGGCTGCAGCCAGAAATAATTTTGCCAAGCCTTATCTTAAAAGCAGACAGTCACTTCCTGACCTGTGACAGAAGGAACAGTGTCTCCCTAATCACTGCTTCATTATTTAGTAGTTTGATTTAAGCAAACGTAGAAGAGGCAAACCCAGCCAGTTTGTCTATTTTGCCAGAGTGTCTTACATAATTGTTTGTACCCATTTTTTTCCCAATGACCAAATCAGAGAACATTTGAGGTGTCCACATGAGAGAACTCTTGGAGTCTTCATACATCCCTGGTGTACAACAGAGCCACAGTCTGCAGGGGGATGCTCCCCAACCCTCTTGGAAGCGGCTCAGGACCAAATCATTCCTCTGTTTTCAATTTATTGTTCTGTGCGAGAGCAGAGGGCAGTCTCTTTTCAAAACGAACTTCCCAGGAAATGTTTTTTCTTCAGCACTCTTGCTCTTCATGAATTACTTTTGTGGTTATCTATCTTTATTATTTTTCCAGACAAAAACTCTCCTGATTTGGGATCAGCTAGTACTGACTTTTTTTTTTTTAAACAGAAAAACAAAATTATTTTTACATAAACAACGAGATGTGTGAATTTCTTGGAAGAATCTCTATTTTATGTCTCTAAGCTACCTGAGGATTACACAATGATATTAATTAATTCAATGAGTTTAATTGATTATGTTTTTCATTTATTTCCCTTTTAATTTAGGCTGAATTCATCCCAATGCAGGGTATCTGTGCAAGGTTCAGGAATTGTTCAATATTCTTTACGCCTTTAAAACTAAATACTGTTTTTGTCAATCCTTCTTTATAATGGATATATTTACATCATAATATGACTTCACTGCTGTGAAGAGGCATTACATTCCCATTGTCAACAAGTAACTCATCTTTATCCATGCACTATCATGAGGTGATGCTAATATGCTATTCAAGGAAATAACTTGGCATGTGTCATCAATGCATCCAGAAAATACAGTTTACTAAATAAGTTTGAGTTTTCTGAACTTTTGTAATTATGTCCTGCCTCTCCTGTAGAGGGAAAAAAAAAAAGAAAAGAAAATTAACATTAATAGGGTGGAATGATTTAGAATATCTGTTGCTGGACAAGCTTTGAGAATAATTTTTCATTGATCAAAACAATGGACAGTTGCAACTTAACCATCTTTAAACATTTGCGGCAGCAGTGTTCATAGACCTAGCTCACCTCTGTCAAAATACTAGTTTAAAGTGTTCTTTTTGAAACACGTATTTTGGGGCTATAAAATGAAATAAGATAAAACACAGCCGGACTCCCCTCCTGATTAGCATATATGTTCTACACCAAAAATTGCGCTCCCTAATGGGTCACAAAGTACTTGGATTTGGAGTCACTATTAAACATGAAAAACTCTGAAGAATTTAATAGGCGTTATACTAATATCCATCTATATTTACTCCCCATTACTTTCCCTCTAGCAAGCCACACAAAACTGGCTCTTTCACAGCACTGTAGCTGCTCTCTGTCTCCTTCTCAGCTAATGAAACTTTATACTGTTTTCCAGCAGCTGGAAGTATGTGTATTTGTCCCATGCATGCAGCTTTGCACCATTATATGTCTCATCTATGTGTGATTTGCCAGAGTGAACCTTCTACTGGAGGATGTAATCTGAACCTGGGAGAAGGAAGGGAGAAAAGCTCAGCTCAGACTGTTCCTGTTTTGGTGCATGCACTCCTGCCCAGTAGGACTTTAGTCTGTGTTCTCAGTAAACGAGTATTAGAGCACTCTAAAATATCCTATGTCCTAAAGAAGCTGTAGAAGATACAGGACATCACGCATATGAGAAAAACAAACCTAAGGGGAAAGGGTGTTTGTAGTTTTACTTGGTTTACTGCTATATCCCTAAATAAAAACTCGTCACATATCTCCATTATTATTTTCAAAATTCTGGAAGCAAAATCTCATGTGATTCCTACATGATGAACTGTTTAAAATGCCTTGTGAAATATAGTACAGTGTAAATACTGTACTAGATGCAGACAAATGGAATTGTTCCCACTGAACTATGCATTGATTATCAAATGATAAATCCATGGCTGTTTATTTGCAGGGAGAAAACATTGGACCTCTATTCATTTTCTGCAGAATTTTTCAGCAGTCTTCAGTGAAATACAAAAGACCACTGTAGTGCCACAAAGACCTTATGTCTAATCACCACTGAATTAAAAAAAATGTCCCATTGTTAAAAATTAGCTAACATTATTGCCATGGTTTCATGATCATCTCCACGTATTTGAAAAGTCTTTGCTAACGGGAACCTATGATGGAGAGCTAAAGTCCTGTGTTCATTTGATTTTTTGTCCTGCCTGCTGCCACGGAGTCTAGCCTAACCAATAATAAAGTAATTGATTTTACATTACTTTGCAGTGGTTTAAGAAGCTGTAATTAATCTCCTTAAAGTATTGTTAAATGCAAATCCCATAAAGCTGGCTAATGTGCTTATGAGACCAAAACACCAGGCCAGTGGCTTAAGATCTGAACCATGCTGCTGAGCATGCCATTTTGTTTAGCTTTTACTCATGAGCTTACAGACAGGAGTGGTGAGATGTGAATACTGAATTCTGTGGTCTTACGATAGTGTCTTCCACAAATGTTACCAAACATAGCTACAACAGAGAAACATTTTAATTTTTGCTGGTTCTCAAGATTTTGTGTTTGATATAGGGTGGCCAGCTGAAGATGCTGTGTGTTTCTTCTGGCCTAGTGTCATCTTGGCAGCAGATTCAAAGGATTTACACTGAAAAACAGGGGCTTCCAGATACTATTGATGTTGAAAGCTCTGCAGATATCTCTGAATATATAGAGGACAATTAATTTGAATCTGGAGGTGGAAAGAAAGAAGGCAAATGCAGCCTCTCTTTTAATTGCTAACTTTCAAGACAGTAACAGGAAAAGAAAATTGGCCTGCCAACCTAATTTAATGACCCAACATACCATTTTACTAAAGGCAAATAAAAATCCTTAGCTGGATGAACATAAGACATGCTATGTGTTTATTAACTACTGAAACATTTGCCTTTATATCATATGGATTGCATAGAGTATGCAAAATTAACATATATACATTTTTTATATCCTAAGCTTTCTAGAAGAGAACCTTTAAATAGCATCAGTAACAAAATAAAGGGTAAGATCTGACAGGAACACAGAACAGTCTTAATGTTGAATATAGATTTGGCTCCTTCAAGTGTGGATTAAAGTGAGCTTGAAATGAAATAAACAGAACAGCTTCAGAAGTTGAGAGCTGAAGGAAAGTCATCCATCACAATGGAAGAATGTTTGATCTGATGTGCAGTAGTTTAGCTCACAAACTTCATTGCTAAAAACATTTATCCCTGTGCTCACTGCAAATTCTAATAATAGAAGGCATGTCCTGAAGAAATTCAATATGCCAAGTAATTGTGCACATTAGTCTTACGGAATGTGTAAAGAAAAGACACAGTGGACATATACATGCATTCTGTTTCTGTCTGTGCTAGATGAGAATGAAAAAAAGTCCCATAACAACACTTCCATAAAAATTTCAGCTATTTAACAAGCTTTTATATGATTTTCCATTCTCAAGAAGATGTTTAAATGTTTGTTTCTTAACTCTGTGTTGATTGGCAACTGATTGTCCATGAAAACTTTTTTGTCTCTCCTTCACCTTGTTCTAGACACTCCAGTCTTGTTAATTAATTTTCTTATTCTTGCTGCATATTGTGATTTCCACAGTATACAGACATATATGAGAAATATAGTCTGCCCCAAAGGGCCTGTCTTCCAAAAATATTAAGCAAGCAGCAGTTCTGAAATAATCTGAAATGACTGGTTATGTTCAGCCTTCCGATACAAATTATTTTTGAATTCATAGTTAAAAGTGTCATCCATGAAGAATCCTCAATAACAGATCTGATCATTTTATCAGCTTGTCTTTTTCGTCTTCCTTTTCAGTTATTTTAATGTATAATGTGTGAACAGTGTATTCTCCTTCAATGCAACAAAAAAATTATTTCAACACTCTCAGAGTAGAATGAAAAATGTTCTTGGAGAACATAGTTGTTATTTCTGTGATACTTCAAGGTGAATTCCTGCTACTTTAAAAGAGATTACACTTAGACAATGCTGCATCTTGACCTCTAATGCATCTGTATAATGTAATGGCCTAAGGAGGTCACAAAACTTTAATAAATACATACGTTAATTACAGTTTCAACATACATTTATATCTGGGTTATATGTCCTTCTTCTTCAGAATATATATGTGAGACACAGAAGCATGGATATAAGTAATTTTTTTATATAGCACAAACCTACAGAGTGATAAAATGTGAAGAACAGACAGATAATCCTGTACTACTGGATAGGTGAAGCATACACTGACAAAGGAAGGTCTCTCATAAAATTAAGTAGATATAAGTTGTTGTAATACCTTTTTATAGGATTTCTTCATATTCAGATTAGAGAAAAACGCAAGGCTCGTCCTGAATAACTTGTCACTAATCCTTTCATAAGAAATATTTCTATAAATTTTTCAGGTTCCTCAAATTTAATACAGATGTTTTGTTGTGTGTTGGTTTTGGAAGTTTTGTTTTTTGTTTGTTTGCTTTATTGTGGCTATAGACTTGGTCTTTTCAGATGGGAAAACATTTATCTTAAGATCACCTTTATTGTAGAGTAAAATTTGCCTTGATAAAACACATAGTCTTTCACTTTATTGAATTGTTCTTGTCTTGATGTCTCTAGACCTCATGGAAGTAGAAAACTTAAGCTTTGGCCCCTTCCCTTTTCATGAGGCACTGTGTTAACTCTCCTCATTCAACAGGTGGCCCTCAAAATCCCTGGGGCAACAGCCATAAATGTAGAGATGTGATTTTTTTATGTGTATTCATTGAATATAGTAACTATATTACTTAGCTATATACCAGAATGACCTGAACAGAACAAAAACCTAAATAGAGAAGAGAAGATAGATAGACTACGTTTATTAAAAGTATTCATGGTGAATCAGGGACCATATTGACCATCTTGTTTAGAAGATACTTGGATAGCTGAAGTCCTTGTAAATGTTTCTTCTTGCAGATACTTTAATCTTTTTATCAGTCCTATTTACATACCTTGGCGCAGTCAGTAACTAGCTCATTTAGTGTTTGTCTCTACCTTTGTTAGGAGACTTTTCCAAATTCTTTTCCCATGAAATAAGCTTACAGAATACTTAGACTATAATATCCTGCTCTACACTTTTAGTAACACATGCATTTTTTCTATTGAAAAGAACAATCTATTCTATTCTCTTGGAGAATGTGATAAGTTTCAAAGGTAGATGCCAAAACCATATTTTTGTTCCTCTTTTCTCAAATGTTTCCTAGCTGTAGAACCACTTCATTTCAGCACAAATCTTTCAACCAGCTGTCACCAGTGCACACAAGAACATTACCACCTTAAAGCTTGTCAGTTCAATTTTACACACATCTTCTTCACTTGCTGTCTTATGAAAGTCTTATTACTCTTTCCACTCTTGTAGGTCAGGTCCTAGATCAACATGCCTAAAAAAGTATTACAGCTTCCAGAAAGTAAAAGGGTTTTAACTTAAAATTTTTTCTATCTAGTGATGCTATAGTATCATCACACCATAGACAGCTACTGTACAGGCAGTATTAATGCAGTAGAGTTAACCCATGGTAATGTTGATCAAATGAAAGAATATTTATGCCCAGGAAGGAAGGGATGAAAGCAGTGATGGCTACAGTGGCTCACTATCTATACAAGCTCACATTGGTGTATAGTCAGATGTCTCTTACAATCTTTCTGGAAAACCACAAGGTTAACTATGAATATCACTAGTGGTTTGTTCCTTGGTGTTGCTTAGGAGAGAAAAGTGAGGTTTATTAGTGCTATTATACTAGGACTAATGGAGGTGTCACTGTTAGAGATTTTACACTGAAGTTTATGACAAATTTAGTAAATCTGGAAATTCTGATACCTGCTTACTATGGTAACAAAAGTTATACCTAGTTAATCAAATTTACAATCCTGTATTAAACATCTTTCACGAAGGCTTACATTGATAAAATAATACTTTAAGGGATCAATCTGCTTTCAGTGACAAAAAGTATCTTCAGCTGTCCTAATTACAGAATCAGGTGTTATGTTAATAATCAAATGGAAAATTAACATCACAAATTAAGACAGCTATTAGAGTACTCACAAACAGTACAGTACTATATGACTTTTGTTCAATCTCATCTTGTTGTCAATGAACCCTTCATAACTCATACAAGAATTAGTGAAATCCTACCAAACATGACAGTATCTCACATCATGACTGTCTGGAGGCCTTGCCTGAAAATTTAATCTTAAAAAACACCATGTCTTAATCATATAGGAAGGTTGAACATTAGTAATTTCAAAAGCTGTAGTAGAAACAGGTGCTTAAAACAAATAATGAAGTATGCTAACTAATTGAAATGCAGACAGGTTCCTGTCACCTAAGTTTATTCTGTAACCTGAATCTTTCAATAGCAGAAAATGGAAATGAGAATACTAGCACATTTGGTGTGGGGCTTAACAACAGTAACACTGCTGGACTGCATAAACAAAAATTCCTACTTAAGTCATCGTGTCTTGTCTCAGTTTGCATTTGTCAGTCGCTATAAATAGAAAAGCAGCTCTAACACCACACATAAAAATTTTTCCTAACTACTTAAATATTAAAAAGGTAAGCTTCAAATACAAAACCACTGCTAGAAATGTATTCTTTTTTTGTCATGCTGCTTTCAGTGTGCATCTCAAAAAGCTAGCATATGAATTTTGTGTCTGAAGCCAGAAATAACTCATCGAGATGAAAAATACAACAGGTGACTCAGGTGTGTCCTTTTCCTGAAGATCCCAACTGTGATGGTATTACCAGTTGGTGAAGGATTAGCTTCTGTATTAAGGAAAGATGGAAATTGCGACAGAGCTTCTTAAGAAGTATGACTGATAGAAAAGACAGCATAAGCATAAAGCAGCTTCCTAGTTATCCAAGAGAGAGAGAATAATCCTTCACTGACACTACAGAAAGAGTTCATATATCAGCTCCATGACAGTTACAGAACATCAAATAAGCAATAAGTGACAAGAAGAGCAACAGGTTCATCACTGCAGAGAGCCATGTACTCCCTTAGGAATGGAAAACTAAAAAATTGTTTTTGACAATAGCTGAGTTGAATTGAAAAATCATTGAACTGTATGTTCAAGTGCTTAGAAAATCCCTGAGCACTCCTGCAACCAAATACTTAAATATGTATCAGAGTGAATGAATTTCAGGCCTATGCCTTTATTCAGTCATCTTCATGATAAACAAATGCCTCCTCTTACATCACTGATCACCAGTTGTTGAAGATATGTTTGTCAAAGAAACTGAGGAATTCAGGAAAGTAATTTACTGCTTGAATCTGAATATGACTCAGTGTTTTGACAATAGCTTTGTCAAAGATACAGCCTCATGTGCATGTTTGTATACTAGATCAGTGGAGGCTTCTTATCAAAAGATAAAGCTCTAATGGTGATGGAAATGAATAACTTGACAACGGTAGAACAAATTTATGTCAATATGGCTTATCATCTGCAAGGATAATCAGCCCATCCATTACAGTTCATATCTTAATATACAACTTAAGTCAAAAAAAAGGAGTTCTACTAGTTAAAGACAAATTAATATCCGCACATTCCAGGCTTTTGTTTACTATATCATAAACCAAATATACTGGGACCTGGTTAAAGCATGGTTTCACCTCTGTAGTCAACAGGCCATTATGAAAATAATAATTGTGGGTTCAGTAGAGGCAGCATGCTTGTATTTTATAGTTCACAGGATATAAATCCTCTATCCCATTCTCTTTCTGATAGCAAGATAAACAGTTTAATGTGCCTCTCCATTTGAAACAGTCTTCTGCTTTACAAGGTACCAGCTACCTAGTCTTACAGTTTCACCAATTAACATATTATTTAGCTGAGAGCAATTATTTTCAGACAGTATTTAGATTTGAAATATGTTGAGTCTATTAACAGAAAGTTTTTGATTGCCTGAAAATTTATTTATTTTTTTCAGCTCTACTAGTAACGTAGTGACTTTTTTTTTCTCTCTTTCTTTGAACTCTGACTTGTATCATGTAGACGTATCTCATTTGGAGCTAGCTCAGAGTAGCTCTTAATATATCTCTGCTTAGCACAGTGAGGTCATCCTATGTGAGTGGTGACAGCTGCATGCAAATATTTGAAGGTTCTCATTACTTCAAAATTAGCCTGAAAGGCAGAAGGATTTCGTATACATCTTGATAAACAGCAGACAGCATTTCAGAAGATCTCTCTCCACAGATTGCATAGCTGTCAGGATGTGACTGCTAGAATAGGCACTTCAGTACCTTTTACTGTAATTTCCAAAGAGAAATCAATCATGACAGGAACGAAGGCCTACAAAATAGAGGATCAGGAAGGGGTCTGGATATGCTCCTTTATAGAGAAACTAGAGATCACAGCTCCTTAAAATTAGTGTCTACACAAAGCAATGTTTAATGTTTTTACTAAGGTTATCAAAGAGACTTGCTTATGAGAGAAATTGAGAGCTCTTGTAGGAAAAGCTTAATCAAGAAAGTTATCAGGGATAAGAAATTAATTTCTATTAGAAACTTTCTGTCCTTTGACAAGATAAACAGAGACTGTGGAATTGAAAAAAGAGAAAACGTTTGCAAAGAATGGAAGTTCTAGAGGCTTTTGAGAAAGCTAACAAATTCAGTATGGGGTCTGGCTTTCTTTACTGCCTTTCCTCCTCCCGTGGTGATAAAAATAATATATTGTAGCATGTGTAATCTGTAGCATTCATACTGATACACACCTAATGTAAGGGCACTTATCTGAAGAGATCATTTATTTTGACCTTCTCAAGCTGTTAGCAGCAGTGTCAGCTACAGCTAGTGTCAACTAAAGCTTGTGTCAGATTTAAAGAGCTGCAGGCTGTTTGAGGAGCTACCATGCTGTAGTTGGCTTCTGATAAGTCCTTCCAGCAAAAGTCTCTGGAACAAATACCAGATTATTGATGCTACTACTATTGTCTGAACAAGTATTTTTGTGTTCTAGAGTGGCAGACTTTTTTCTGGTGTTCCTCATATTCCAATTTCTTCAATTTCTTATTCGAGTATTCCTACAATAATTGTATGTTATAACCTCATGAGTTTTATGAGGTTTTCATGTTCTGAGTCAGAGAGTTTTGAAACCTTGGCATTAGTAAAGCTGTAACTTTCCTTTTCACATCTATGAGGATGATTCCTGTGGTCCTGTGGAGGCTGTGGTAGTCTTCATTAGAAAAGAATTGTCTTTTCCTCAAATTACAGAGTCCTTTAAATCCACACAATAAATTGTTAAACTTGGCCCTAATATTGAAATCCTAATACCATTTTTAATCACAAGAAGAAAAAGAACCCTTCCTTATCAAGAAATCAACTATTAATCAGGTGTGATGCCTCATTACATGTTATATAACATGCTTTTGCAAACTCAAACCCATTAGTTTAATGACAAAAAGACCCGTGCGATTACATCAAACCTGCAGGTAAGGTCTGGAATGAGAGATACAGTTATAGCACTTTCAGTGAAGCTTATAAATAGCCCAAACTTTCTCCACAATCTAACCTTTAGACCATAGCCAATTTCACGCAAAAAAAAAGATTATGGTTTTAAAAGGGGTTCAAGAGTTTTATAGAAATGCTCTGATATTTATTGGAATGCTTTAGAGTAAGGTATGTTAATAGCATGTAGGAAAGAAACAGGATGAGATTTTATGGTCTATATTATAACTGATGGCAGACAAGACCATTTCGATTACTTTTCTGGCCTTAAAATCTTAGGAACATGTGGGTCACTCTTACATCTGTGCAACACTTTAATTTGCTACATTGTGGCAGACTGACCTTAATTTATAGTAAATCTTAATTTTGGCGGAAAACTATACATGTATCATCATTTTCTTAATCTTAGCCATACAGGCTGAAACAAGTCCTTTTATCTTTTATTTTAGTCTGCTTTATGGAAAATTTACTGATGCATATATGTTGTATGGAACCTTTTTCAGAATTAGTGTTTTAGAAATCTAATTAATATTGTATTACTCCATATTAATTACTCTAATCACAAATCCTATGTATTACTAAGTAATGCTCAAATCTGAATATGACAGATTATCTTTGATCCTGTGAGATTCAGAACATTCAGAACACCTCTTGGTGATTTTAGCATATATTCCAGCATTTAAAAACCTCCTCTACTGTGTTTTCGCTTGTCCTAATATTTAATTTTGACACTAGGATTCCAAACCTTAAAAATTTAGATTATTGAAAGAAAAGTATTACAGTCCATGCTTAGGCTGAAACAAAATATTAGCTTTCAATGCTTATTTGAAGCATCCTGAGATATGAAATCTGGGTTCTACCATAACCAGATAGTGTTTCTTGTTTAAAAAAGTCATTATCATTCTTAAAAAATTGTTTTTATAATTAAAGCATTATGGACATATATCTTGAAGTCGTCTCAACAGTTTCTTTCATATGGTTCATCTGCACACAATCTACAGCTACTTGGTATCCACTAAAATGAGAGTGTATTTTGAAGTATGATTTATTTTTTATGATACTGTACTGTATTTTTATGACACTGTTGCAATGATACAACATATATATAAACATATATATAAACCCCACATATACATATATATACAACACAAATATATTCCCAAATACTATTTTCACTATTTTCACGTAATTCAATGTGAAAGCAGTCCATGTTGGAAACTGAAGCTGAAATAAAGAAACTAGTCATCTCTACTTATTGGTGAAAGACATGAACCAGCTCCAATGTTCTCTACATTTGCGTTCTAACATAGAAGAGCATAACTTAGGTTTGAACATGGACACAGAGATGCGCACAAGATCCACATTTTCACCTTGCCTACTCAGGACTCAGTTGGTTACAACTTTCAAAAGTTATGTTTCACTATTTTGATACAGAAATCTTTACAGAGTGAGAAAGATGCAGCTACCATTCAAGGCACACCCAGGTTCCACCTGCAGGACTTCCTTTCATCTTCGAGGCAATAAGTTTTGAGCAAATATTAGTTATTTGCTAGTTGTAGTGTAGCTCTCAAACAGTCTGCCATGGGACTCTTGTCTTGAGACTCATGTCTTTTGCTGTATGCCTTGTTTCCACCCTCTTTCTAACTTCACTGTATTTTATGATAACTTCCTAGTCTCTACTAATGCTGCAAGGAACCAGATGAGCTACTCAACCCTGTTACTGCTTTCCTTTTTACCTCTTCAACCCACTCTCTTACAATAAGCCACATAAAGTCATCCCAGTACTGATCTTGACCCTGTCTGTTCAAATAGAGCCCTTGTCACCTAATACTCTATAGATGTCTCCAATTTCCGTCACCAAAACTGCTGAGAGCCTAATGCCAACTCTCTACGACCTCTTTTATGCTGAATTTTGGACCATAGTTTTGTAAAGGAACTTGATTATTAGACTAAGTCTGGAGTGCTTGTAGAGTGTTCTTGGCTCTTTGATGCTGAGATTTCAGATTGCTGCTGTGTGGCTGTTCCTGTTTCCTGCTTGTTGTTATTCTGCTGGAGTGGGCTGTTTGCAGTGCACCCAAGAATGTGATAAGATACCTGGAGATGTGTTTTGCAAGTTAACATGCAACTGACATGCTCTGCTGTCAATTAGCTCTTTTACACTGCAACAAATAATTAAACATCAGGATGTCTTATCTTGGGCGCTCACAAAGCAACAGGGTGACAAATTGGGTGAAAGCAGCAATTTAAAGATAGAAACCAAAAGCATATGTGAAGGTAAAGAAGTATGGTGTTCTAGAAACCAGATAGTACTTACTCAGGATACCTTTTCCTTGAAGCAAAAATCTCTTATTGCCCTTCAGAGAAATAAGTATAGCACTTGGGAAAGTGAGACAGATCAAATCAAAACCTGTGCAGGTGTTGACCCATGTGGGCAAATGGGAGCAAGAACCAAATGGCACAGGCAGTGGAGAAAGGTGCCAACAGGTCAGCAAGCTTTGGGGAAGCTGAGTGAGGCGATGCCTCCTCTTTTTTTCCTGCTCCTCACTCCTGGAACCCTCTCATCTCTTCTTCAGGAATACAGGGTCCATATTCCCACCTCAGTCCCTGTTCCCAACTCTTTCTCCCCATTGGTGTGATAGCTCACCCTTAACACCATGGTTTCATGTCCAAGTATCCCTACTCTCAAGTTCCCAAGAATTGGCAGATAGCTGGAAGATGTCCTGCCCCTGTTGAGGGAGAGACCATGAATCTTGGGCTGAGGCCACGGAAGACAGCCAGGAAGGAGTTTCAGACGAAGAGCTATTTTTGCTGGAAAATGCCTCCTACCCCTCTTTCTAGTCCTCTCTCCTGTCTTTGGCAACAGCAACAGGAACCTTTATTGCAAAGATGAGGTGGGGATTTGTTGATTGTCCTGGAAAGGCACATTTTTCTTTCCTTAGGCATACTAGAGCAGGCAGTTTGCCATCCCTTGTTGGATGCAATTTTATTTGCATCCTGCAT
This sequence comes from Nestor notabilis, assembly GCF_000696875.1. Taxonomy (NCBI): domain Eukaryota; kingdom Metazoa; phylum Chordata; class Aves; order Psittaciformes; family Psittacidae; genus Nestor; species Nestor notabilis. The sequence goes on along the minus strand of NW_009941224.1, from coordinate 17,485 downwards.
CACTCTGGGATTTCATGAAGTTGTATATCTACCTTATGTTATTCCCTGTAGCCTGTCCACATGTCACACTATTTCATGTTTGTCCTCTTTTGGGATAATGCCTTGTCAATGTCTTTGAATTCCCACAGATGTCTCTGTGCCCTGCTATCCATGTTATTGGAATCCCAGTGCAGCTTCTGCAAAGTAAAAGGAAAGCAGGATGATAGGAAACCTTTGCATTTCCTATAAACCATTAGGAAAGCACATATGCATAGCAGCAGTGACAAGCCTGCATGAACTATCTGTACATATGTTTTGAGGTACTGGTGATAGATTCACACTTGAAGGTGGAGGATATAATGGTGGAAATGAAAGATTTTCTTTACAGCTACTGTAATAAATTGTCAATACTTTACAAATGCCCTGGTTACTTCGGGAAACCTCTAGAAAGGTCTTGATCCCTTCTCTGAAGAAAGTCTGGTCTACAACATGACTTTAAAGACACAAGGAATTATTATTACCAGCTTGTCATGGCATAGGGCTTTTTGTTTGAACTAGTTGTGACTTTTCTGTCTTTGACTGATCATCTTTGATTGTACCCTGCACCTCCGAATGGTAGCATGCTCATGGGACTTTAGTGAGAGCAGGGCAAGGAATCAATCCTTTCTTTACTCTTTCAGTCCCTTTCCTTCACTTCTTCATCCTGCCTGCTCAGAATCAATGTGATTTAATTAAATTTGCTTACATGAGACCTCCAAAGTGAAAAAAAAAAAAAAAGAAACTGTAACAAGGGTGGTTAATTTTAAGTCTGTGGCCAAAGAATGAGAACGGCATGGATGAGGAAAATAAGTTTGGCCAGATCTTCTTCAAGGGCCTGGACTCCCAACTGTGCTGAAGGAGGAAGATATAGTCTTGCTTATCAGGTTGAGACATAGAGATTTCCATGATGATAAAAGTTGGAAGCTGGTGACTTCTTGCACCAGGGAGTATAGCTCCTCCACCACTTGCAAATTGAATGAGAGTTCTCTCCACATGGTAGAACCAGGAGGAAGTGGCAAGTGACAGTGATGTCTTTACTGCAGGGGAGAGAAGCCCCCAGCTGCTTACCTCACTTGCTTTTGGGGGACATTTGCTTCCTGCTGGTGAATGGGTTTGGGACATTGTGGGAATAATGCCAAGGTTTGTCCAGTCCTCAGACAACAGCAGAACTTGACTACTTTTTCATGTGTGCACCAATGATAGTATTGGAGAAGACCTGAAGCATATCAAGCAGGACTGCCTGGCTCTGAAGGTCGCGGTCAGGAGCATAGCAGCTTCAAACCCGGCTTTTCTTAACATGAAATTTAGGCAACTTCTTTTCAGCTGCCATTTTTTGTTAAAATCTCTAAAAGCCACACATTAAAATAACATAGTAAGTATGGACAGAGCATTATATTTAGTATATCAGATGGCTTTCATTCTTTACATTGTACAAATGTGATAATTATGTACATAAGGATCATTCATGGCTTTCGAGAGTTTAACATCTATGTTATAAACCATTTACCATTACGATCTCTATTCGCTTTCTAATCAGTTTTCAAAAACTTTCACCTTTCTTAATGAAAGTTTCAGCATCTCTGAAAGGTGACCTATTTTTTTAGAAAATTTAAGTAAAATCTCAGCTGATTTTAAGTTGCATCATATGGTTTGCCATTCCTTTATTTTTACAGATTTTCAGAAACATGAAGATGGAAGAAACATGGAAAAAATGGAGCAGAGAAATAAAGTCTCATGTGACATGTAAGACCAGCATCTTCTACTGAAACCGTGGTAGATTCTGCTTGACAGTGTAATTGTTAGTCACCTTAACATACCTTTAGAAGCGCTTACTGGAATACTATCCCCATCTTGTTATTCACTGACAGTCAACAAGTCTAGATGAAGCAGGAGTTCATAAGAAGACTGATTCCGAGATGTTTAACATCTAATTAAATATATATACATCCTTGTCAGGATCAGAATATATCCACTCTACAAAGATACAAGGGTGTGGGATACTATAATTACTGAAATGCATTAGTGCTGGAGCTTTGAATTTCTCTCACTGAGAAACAGAGCCAGGAGCAAGGCAGACCTTTCCATGGTACAGTTTGTTATTCTTGATACGGCAACAGACTGATGTGGTGTCCTGGGTTCAGCTACATCAGTCATTTTTTCTCCTTCTTAGTAGCTGGGGCAGTGCTGTGGTTTTGACTTTCAGCCTGCGAACAACGCTGATAACACCGATGTTTTTAGTTCTTGCTAAGTGATGTTTACTTTGACCAAGGACTTTCTCAGTCTCATGCTCTGCCAGGGAGGAGGGGAAGATGGGAGGAAGCAGAGACAGGACACCTGACCCAAACTGGCCAAAGGGGTATTCCATACCACAGCACATCATGCCCAGTATAGAAACTGGGGAGAGTTATCCGGAAGGTTGGATCGCTGCTCGGGTCGGGCTGGGTATCGGTCGGTGGGTTGTGAGCGGTTGTGTCCTCTCCCCTTGTTATTCCTCTTATCATTATTATTGGTAGCAGTAGTGGTTTGTATTATACCTTAGTTACTGGACTGCTGTTATCTCAACCCACGGGAGTTACATTCCTCCGATTCTCCTCCCCATCTCTCTGGGAACAGGGGGAGGAAGGAGGTGGGGGGGAGTGAGCGAGCGGCTGCATGATTCCGGGTTGCTGGCTGGGCTTAAACCATGACGTGTGGTGATTGATGAACAATAACTATTACATTCCATATGATGCCATATATATGACAGCTAGGCCTGTGCTAGCTCAAGAGAACACAAAAATAAAATTAAAAAACAAAACAAAAGAAGAAAAGAAGTATAGTTACTGGGTTTAGATATTCACCAACAAATTTAGCTGAAATGGTATTACAAAACTTCAAACTTTAATGAAAGAAAGGGAAATTACATTTCTACTTTCTACTGTGAAAAAATATTTTTGATGATATTCCAACACTTCTTTTAAGCACTAGCAAATTCAGTCTCATTTAATTTGCTTTTCTATGTGTTCAAAGAAAAAAGTGAAGCCTTCTGGAGAAAAAAAAAAAAGATATAAAAGGCCATAATTCTGTGGTTTTGCACTGAGCAGACTTGTCAATCTAGGCTCCTACAAGAAGAGTCAGCATATTTTCATTATTTTTACTTGGCATTTCGACTCTGTGCATAGGTATATGCGTTTTCTAAGTTTTGCCTAGGCATCATATTGCCTGATGACACCTAGTCCTATAGCTAAGATTCATAGGAACTGACCAAAGTAATAAAGATATGATGTAAAGGTATTTTATCATCCATCTTCTTTAGACATGTTTGGAAATCTTAGTTACAGGTAATGACTTTGCCATATCATCTTAAACCAAGCTCAAGAATAAGTCCAGTTTCTGACAGTGATTTTTTTAAAATATTGTTCTCCTTTCTTGTAAGTAAATTGATGTAAAAACTGGGAGCCAAAACCAAAAAAGAAAAAAAGAAAGAAGGAGATATCTTCAGGAGTTACATTTATTTCTTGTTAAAAAATAAAATAAAAAATCAAAGTTGATTTTTAAATGACTCTAAAAAATAGCAATGAGCAATATTTTAAAGGGTTTTTTTTCAGATTCTGTACCCGTTTGTTTTCCTTATTAAATATATTTTTCAATAAAAAGCTCTCAAGCAATACTTTGAAATAGTTTATTTTTGTTCTTTAATAACTGTGTTCTAAAATGCCTCCATTCACGTTTTCCTTTCCCCACCTTCTTTTCCAGCTGTGCTGTGTGGCACGGTCTGCAGAGAAGCCATGGCACATTTCTTCTGCCTGAAGCCTGTCAAAGCAGCAGTGAGAAGTTCAGCCATAACCTCACACCAGGGAGTCCTGCTAGCAGCAGAGACACTGAAACTGCCAAGGAAATTAAATGCTCAGACACTGTGATTGGCATCTAGAGGGAACGCATTTTCAAAAGTACTATTCAAAAGTGTCGTAATCACTTCTAAATTTTCATGTTGTTTTAAGAAAAAAATAAAAAAAAAATTTAAACCTTACATGTGTCAGTAAGATTTCTTGTAAGGTCCCACTCCAGTATACACATCTACATATTTAAATACTTGAGTATCAGCTGAATTCAGATTGACACTGGCTCATGAAGATGTTAATTTAGGCCTTAACTGTTGCAGGGTCCAGAGCTGCATTTCGAACTTAGCAACGTAAGTGTGAACAAAAGATGGAGAAGGGGGAAAGTTGCAAGAGTATCACTGTTATTGTTGAAGGCATTTGATCCAATGCTAACATTTATGTTGCCAGAATTTCTAGTATTTCATTTTTTGTTTACATCTTCAATCAAAACTTAAATCAAAATATCATACAGCAGAACTCTTATCTTCACTGATTTGTTTTGAAATGTTTCACTTACATATTTCATGGTTGAAATAAAAATTACAAAATGAAAAAAATACACTTCTCATACAAAAATTATTTATGTGAAGTAGACTTCATTAAACATCAGAGTAGTAAATGTGTTTGTGTTGCAGTTTTTATAACAGTCATGTTGAATTTCTTGTCTAGAATTTCACAAAGGTGTGAAATTTATGTATACAACATAAAAAAATGAGAAAATAACTATGGGTATGGTAGAAGAGAAATTATTTTCAAAAAAGTCACTATTATTTTTCAGACAGTGAGACAATTTAAAAGAGGAAGGCTTTACACTCATAAGGGACTAATAAATCAAAGTGAAGACTCCCATTTCCTCTGGTGTGCTACTTTTCTACTCATTCTTTAATAGACCCACAATTCAGACTTTTATTGAGGACACATCTAAGCTCCTGACTCATGTCCAGATAAACAGCGAAATGCCTACATTGTCAAAAGAATGGATAAAGTCTTCTTCAGGCTGAGAAGCATTAGTTAAATACCTGTAGAATATATATTTAATTGAAAAAACACCATGGTTGTTACAATGAGCCTTAATGGACAAAACTATTGTCAAGCTGCTCCTTATGTTTGAGCTGGTGTAAAATGCCCTGGGCCAGCACAACCCCAGGCACAGCTACAGGCTGGGCGGAGAAGAGATTCAAGGCAGCCCTGCGGAGAAGGACTTGGGGATGGTGGTGCATGAGAAGCTTGACATGAGCGGGCTTCAGTGTCTGCTTTCAGCCCAGAAAGCCAACCGTATCCTGGACTGCATCAAAAGAAGCGTGACCAGCAGGTCAAAGGAGGTGATCCTCTGCTCTTGTGAGGCCTCACTTGGAGTATTGTGTCCAGTTCTGGTGTCCTCAACATAAAAAGGACATGGAGCTGATGGAGCAAGTCCAGAGGAAGGCCACAAGGATGATAAGAAGACAGGTTGAGAAAGTTGGGGCTGTTCATCCTGGAGAAGAGAAGACTGCGTGGAGACCTCAGAGCAGCCTTCCAATATCTGAAGGTGGCCTACAAGGATGCTGGGGAGGGACTCTTTGATGAGGCTGCAGCAAGTCTCCATCTCCATTTCAAGCTCAGTTTTTCTGAAACACAGGAAGTGACTATTCCAGTACCTCTGAACACAGAAAAGAAAGTGAAGAATTGCTGTAATTCTATGATTCTGTGTAATTCTAATTCTCTAATTCAGCCACCCTTAGCTTAGATGGCACGATTTCGATTTGTTTGGTTAGAACTAGATGATCTTAAGGTCTTTTCCAACCCTAACTATTCTATGATTCTATGATTGCCCATGGGTCATGCCCACTTCAGATGGAAATCACCTTTTTAAGATAATTGTTGGAAACAAACCTCCCTAAGTGCTAGGAGAGGTCTCATTCATTCCAGTTGCTAACTCAACCAATTTGTTTGCTCACACAGTTAATATTGTCTCTGCAAGGGAAAAAGAAAAAAAAAAAAAGAAAAAATAGAATTTCAAAACAAATCTTGAAAAGAAGCAAAACTACATCTAAAACCTCAAAATGTCAGTACTTCAAGATTTTACTGACCTGCAATAGCAATTAGGAGTAACAGAAATGGCTCTTTGTATATTTATTTTTGCTAAAGATATTGCACAAACCAAATCATCAAAACAATGAGAATTGTTAATTTGCTTTACTGTTTCTCAATCATGTCAGAAATTGTAAGGGTGTTGGAGTACCTCCCGTACAAAGACAGGCCGAGAAAGCTGGGGCTGTTCAGCCTGGAGAAGAGAAAGAAGATTGCATGAAGTCCTCATGAATAATAAGAAAGTGGTTGGATGATTGATACTGGAAGAGTAGGTTTTTAGAACTGCTTTCACAAAGGTGAAAGGCTCATCTCCTCTTGGTCATCTTATTCTTCCACGCTGAAGAAATCATGAGTATGGAAAAAATAAACAACAGATTTTTTTATTTTTTTTATTTTTTAGGAGTTTGGCTCCTATCCTACAGGTGCACAGAGGCTGCAGTACTAAATTAAATTTAATTTTTTAGGAAACTGAATCTTGTAAAAGCACTGATATGTAATTTACCTGTTCCTGCAGGTAGTGCTTCTTTAGAGCAGAGTTTTGACTACTTCGTGACCAGATAGAAAAACAGTATCAGATGTTATGTTTGTAACAGTGGAATAAATCTAATTCACCTTAGACCTCTATGGGAACACCCACACTGGTATTTCAGTCCAGGTCATTAGTGCTGTCCTAGTTATCCAGAATTTACTCTTCATATCTCAGAGCATCCTCAGAGCATGTAAATGGCCTTCTTAAGCTAAAGCAAAAGATTATTCCAGTAATACACCTAACACACTACACCTCCTACTGGTAGACCTGCTAGCGTATGTTCTGGGCAATCAGACTAGGACCAAGCGGAAGTAAAATTCCCCGAGCACACATAGAGCACATACCAGTTCCTCAGTGTGATGTGTTTTGCTCCACAAGTCTTCTCCTACTGTACCATACTACTTTCTAACATACTACATTATACGTATATTACATACCCCTACATTGTGGAAATCATCCTAGAGTTTCCTTATAGGCAGTGGAAAGAAAGCAGGTTTAGGCTGAAATTCATAGGAGTTATTTTATATGTGCACCTGGAGGGGCGAAGGGGTAGAATTGCTCTAAAAAGGAGATCTAGCCAGCTACCTAATTTGGTTAGATAAATCCATCTTTGGAGGCTGAAATGGGACACAGTATGTCAGTCAATTAAATTGCCATCTCTGAGAGTTTAGCTTCATTAACTGATAGGGTGTTGCATAGGAGTCTGTGGCAGCCTAGGGAACAGAAGTTGGTTCTAATAGAGTGTGGCTTTTATATCTCAAATTTTTCAGAAAGACTCCTTCAGGTTCAATTATGCCAGCCATTAAACAAAGAATAGTTGCATTTTATGAAGTATTTTTTGATCCCTAAATTCAGAGTTTTATTAGTTTACAGTGGGAGGAAAACTTTTGGCAGAAGCATCTTCTGCCAAAAGAAAAATTGGGTTATATAGGAGAGCTGTACTATTCTGCTCTCATTTCATATTTCCATACTGCACATTATAAAGCATTATACTTCAGGTGTAGTATATTAAATATCTTTCTATATTTAAGAAACAACTAATTATTTTTAAAAGACACCACAATAGAAATGAAGCTACCTTGCAAATCTCAAAACCAGGAATGTGCAGAAGTTAAGGAACCACTTCCTAACCATTCTCTCACATGCAAATATTTTGTTTCTACCGACAATGACATATCCTGCCATGTCATAGAAAGCTTCATTCTGCTTTCAACACATAAGGATGTGCACCATATATCACATTAAAATCCCTTACCGTATAAAGCCAACCCTTAATTACCCCTTTAGCACAGTTGCTAAAGATTCAGAATTGATAGGCATGCACAAATGAAGTTCATAGCGGGCATGTAAGGAAAATAAAATATAACAATATAAAATATAATTTAATAAAATAAAGGCGGTAATAACTTTAATGAAAGCATGTTGAACTCCCTCTCTATTCTTTTGCCAGGGTTGATGAAAATATAGTGTCAGTGAAAATGTAATTCTAAAAAAGAATCATGGTTGTACCTGTGTAATCAATAGCTTACTAATGGAGTAGTCTGAAATAGTAGTTCTATAGGCATATAGAAAATAGCTGAATAATACTTAAGAAGCAGTATGCAACTAGTTGATGCAGCTAGTGTCTATGCAAAAGAAATAGAATTAAGGTAAGTACCTAATTCTCGTTTTGGGACTTTTTATTATCCTACGGTCCTTTTTATAATGGTATCAGTTTAATATTTTCCATAGAGGTTGTGAAACAAGGCTGGTGATGAATTGAAACATTAGCAGTCTTTTTTCCTTTAATAAGCAACTTGGGTACTTTACAGCAAAATAAACATTGAATCAGAAATTCATTACCATGTAAAGTTAATTGTTTCTCAGGTAAAATTGCATGTTAAAAATCAATGCTGCATGTGAACATGAATGTGCCTCACCAAAGCATTCTCCCCAGAAATCCCAGACAAAACAAGCCTTTTTCAGAGTTTTATGAGCTAGATCTTCATTATGAGTGTAAGAACACAGATACCTTGCCAAGAGGCAAAGGAAATAATATGCTTAAATTCATCATTCTTGAAAAGAAGAAATGTTATGATCAGCTGAAGATTACTAATGAAAATATCTGAATACTTTCAGGAGCAAGATCATAACTAGAGATACTGTATGTGTTACATGGGTAACATATATGAACTACATATGAAAATAGTACTGTGTACACATCAAGTATATGTATATTATACATAGTCAGTGTCTCCTAATATAAATGTTTAACTGATATAATTAATCTTTTTCAATCACTAATTATTCCACTTTATAAAAACATTAACTGATGAAAGATTTTATCATTATATAGGTTATTGTCTGGAAAGAATCTAGAGTACTCAGTGATCTCCGTAATTAGTTCCCTGACATAACTGAAGACCACAAAAAAAAAATTCAACATTGTGACATAGTTAAAATCTGTAGCCAGTAAAGATTTTGAGCCTTTGCTGGAACTGATTAATAGCATGACCTCTGCTTTTACTGTGCTAATTACTATAGATGTAAATTATATGTGTGTATTCTGAAATGAGCCTCTCTAACTTTCAGCACTCCTGGTGGCTGAGATCCTGGTGTCCAGATCAGCTGTAGTCTTACATTTCTCAGCAATGAAACATCCAAAGCACTCCCAGCCGGATACAACATGCTACAATGCCAGGGTGATAAAAGCTCACTGGGTGCCTGTTGTGATTTAAGCCCAGCCGGTAACTTGGAACCACGCAGCCACTCGCTCACTCCCCCTGCTTCTTCCTCCTCCTGCTCCTGGGGGAATGGGGAGGAGAATCAAAAGAATGTAAATCCCACGGGTTGAGGTAACAGCAGTCCAGTAACTAAGGTATAATACAAACCGCTACTGCTACCACCAATAATAATAATGATAAGAGGAATAACAAGGGGAGAGGACACAACAGCTCACAACCCACCGACCGATACCCAGTCCGACCCGAGCAGTGATCTGGGCCTTCCGGATAACTCTCCCCAGTTTCTATACTGGGCATGACGTGCTGTGGTATGGAATACCCCTTTGGCCAGTTTGGGTCAGTTGTCCTGTCTCTGCTTCCTCCTGGCTTCCCGTCCTCCCTGGCAGAGCATGAGACTGAGAAAGTCTTTGGTCAGAGTAAACATTACTTAGCAACAACTAAAAACATCGGTGTTATCAGCATTCTTCCCAGGCTGAAAGTCAAAAACACAGCACTGCACCAGCTACTAAGAAGGAGAAAAAATGACTGCTGTAGCTGAACCCAGGACAGTGCCCTGGTTTGAGCCTAAATGAAGCTCTGGAGCAATGGTCAGATGGTACTTGGGTGGTGGTCCAGGTGAGACTGATCAAGCAGGTCCAGTTACCCAAATAAAAAATTTCCATATGTGCAGGAGAAATTCCTTTGGCTGCTATTGTACTATATGTAACATGGTGAACAGGAGAAATTATGGTTCTGAGCACACCAGTAGGTCCTGACTGGCTTCACCGGGGATGTCCTTACAAGTTTCTGCACATTGGTCTAGGGTCTCTGTTTCAGTTCAGGCTGGGCACCTCAACTGTGTTTTGGAGGTTCTTGTGCTTGGCCCTGTCTTTGCTGGCCTGACTCACTGGCCACTCTTACAGAATTGACCCCAGACCTGAGGTGTAGACAGCCTTGTCTCCAGTCCTGCTTCAGGACTGTTTCCTTTTATTCTTGTGGGGGCTTCCTGGCTGGCTCCTGTCTCATCTATCACCCTTTATGGAACCACTGAGAAAGGCTGTGACTATCATAGCCCTGGCCCTGCTCAGGCACTGTGCTCCACTAGAGAGAGAACAGCCTGCCCTGGGGCCAGCCTTGCTCCCCACGTCATCTCTCTTATAAGGCTCTTTCTCTCTCTCTTGCTCACACAGCAGTGGCAACAAGTACTGAATAAATGCATGACCCTGCAGTTAGGCATGTATGAAGACCTTCATATTCATACAAATATGATCTGTTTATACAGATGCAAATTTGACAAGCAAGTTCTTACAGTAATTCAAAGGGCTCAAGTCCAAACTGGAAGAGTTTGTTTAGTTCTATTTTATGTATGTATGTCATATACAAAATAGGTAATTTTGAATTTAAACTCAGATACCACTTCTACTTCCCTATTTGAATTAACTGTTGCCAATGCTTCTGTACTCATCCACAAATCCCCATTTCAGTCAGAAGTATCATCCTTAGACAGTCTGTCTAAAGAGAGGATACAGGTGGCTTCATGGCTCAGATCACACTTTGGCATATGTACTATGTAAACGGAACATGGCTGCTTACCAGATTGTTTTTTGAGCAATGGTCAATCATTTATTATCATCAAAAATTCTGTTCAGTGATCTGCTGTGTCTATGTAGAAAATTTGTGGATATTATTTAATCTTCTTTCTTGTGCAGATGATATTTCTAAGAGGTTGGGGTTTTTCGCTAGCTGTTATTTTTTTTATTTTTCCTTTAAAATGAGGCTTAAATAAAATCTCTGCTGGTTGATGGATGTCATTCTGTGATTTTGTAACTTAAAATCAGGTGCTTTTCAGATGGTCTGGTTCTAAGTTTCCAACCAGTGACCAGTGCTTGTTCACCATTTAGTTTTCTTAGGACCCCATTCTGGAAACTTGACTGGGTACTATAGATAAGCAAGGTCAGGGGAGATTTTTCACATGATGCAGTACACACCTACTGTCTGAAAAATGTGTTTGTTTTACCTTGGTTTGTATCACAGACTTTTGCACAACCTTATCTGCTCTGTTTCATGCAGTGTGGACTATCAACCATATAGCCTACAGTGCTCTAGCATGGGTCTTGAAAATTCATGATGAAGTCCTTGATCTGTCATTGGTAAGCTTTTTGACAAATGTACTTAAGATAGTGAACTGCTCAGATACTATTGCAGCTGGGGCTACATTGAAGATAGTTATTTGTTTCATATCTCCTATTATCTTCCCAAGCATACTATTATGAACCAAGACAGACCTTTAAAGCTTTAAAGCAGGGGAAACAGAAGATCAAAGCAGTGCCTTCCACAATCATATACAAATCTAGTAAGTGTACCAGTACATATTTCAAAGGAAAACAACTCATGTTAGAAAAACTTACTTTTAACATTGGTGGAAAAGCTAATTGTTTATTAACACCACTTTTTTCCTTGTTTAATTTCACTGCATGTCTTTGCCTGTTTAGGCCTTCAGTCCTCTATCTTGAATGGGAGCTCCTCCAGCCAAAGACCTGTATTACAATTACTACAAATAAAATTTGGGGAATGTCCAAATTATTATAAATGTTCCCAGTAAAGTCATTATTTCTAGCATTCTTTTAAGTTTCATAAGTTCTACAAAGAAAATTGAGGCATTATTGTAAATTCACCATCTTCATCAGTCTGTATCACCTTCTTTTCTTTCTGAGAAGACCTTGACTATTATTTTATTACTGGACATTATGTGACAACAAAGCAGTGCTTGCATAGAATCAGGATTTTATAAGGTCATCAGAGCTTGCATCAGTAAAATAATGGTCAGGTCGTATTTTTACTGTATTCTAATTTCTTCAATTGATCCTTACACAGATTTTCAAAGCACATATAGAATGTAAAGCAAGACATTGCAAGGCTCAGATAGTTTAAGAATAAATCTTGGGCAATGAAGAAGAAATTTTGGCATAATACAACTGCTGACATCATACTATACAGCAGAGTTCAATTAGCTGTTTTCAGGAAGAAAAATGCCATTGTGAGCAAGAGACTGCACAAGTAGAAGAATTACATAAAAAAAAAATAATCCAAAACCACAGATCAAAACAAAACCCAAACAGCAGCCTCTTTTTCTTTTCTGAAATCAGTAGAACATCAGCTACCAAAATGAGCTTCATAGGCAGAAATGCACTTTGCCTAAAGGAATCATTCTGTGAAGCATCCTGATATAACATTGGATTGTTTAAGTAACTTCTTTAATAACAATAAGAGTTTGACTTCTCCTAAGGAAAAAAAAATATCTTCAGCAGACTAAAAATCCTCTTTCCACATTCCACCCCACTGTTACAATTCCAGACTCTGTTCAAGTTCAATCTCTTCTAACAGATTTATCAGGCCTCCTTCTGTCAGTGCTCTTTGTAAGTGTTGATGGGCCATTGCTGAAACACCTGTATTGCACAGCCCTTTGCATTGCCTGCTTACATATTTTATCAAAAAGTAACCCACAGGAGAGGGGTACAAGAAAGACACACCATGATCCTAGGAAAGGGGAGATGTGGGTGACCCATAATGGGAAGGATAAGGTTGTATGGAGGGCATGTAGTTCTGTAAGCATGGTGTGGGTGTGTATGGGTCTTGGGGTTAATTGCAAAAGGGTGACTTTTGTAGCTGTTTATTAAAATTTCCTAAGCATTTAATACTATTGTTTACTTGTTGAATTACTGTTACTGAATTTACAGATTACCAGTAATTGTATGTCATTAATAAATAATAAACATCTTCAATCTTGATTTGGTAAAGTATATGAAGTGAGTATTTTTTTCCAGTGTGACAAACCTTCTCTGCATTTGTAAAAATTATGAGGTAGGAGAATATGACAGCATTCTTTTAGAGCTTATTTGATCCAGGACAGGGAGAAAAGCCTAAAAGCTGTTTTAGCCTACTCAGATAGTAATGGTCTAAGCATCTTGAGAAGTCACCGAAGCATTGCAGGATTACCTAGGATCATTGGGCTTTTATTTATGCTGTCTCTCTGTCCTTTCTGATTCTATAGACCCTTATGACTACATCTCTTTTGGTAGCTATGAAATATTTAGGAATTTCTTGGGGCAATTCTTTTTTCACTTCAGACTGTTTTGTGCTGAAGCTAAATAGTAAGACTGGGATTCATAAATCAAGCAAACAGCATATAACTAGAGCAGAAAATAAGTAGACATTAATATGTGACACTAATGAATGAAGGATGAATAATATCAATCAGTATTTATGCATCAGCCTGGTTTTTTTGCTAGCACCACATTATAGGCTTTGACACTAATTAGAACCTGAATGTGTGTTCCGTTTGGCTGCCTGTTTGGGGCTTACTTTTATAGGTGCTCATGAAGAGGAAAGGGAGAGCTGTTTACAGGTGGGGCAGCTGTCACAGACTTTCAGCATTTCTGTCTCTGTGGCCTGTTGTTGCTTAGCTATGAAAGTGTTTCTATGCCATGCCATCACTTTCATTTATATTTCTGCACAGATGTAACAAGGGTATTGAGAAAGAAAGTCTTCTGAAAACTTAAGATTTAAGCAGAGAGTATTACTGTGAATCATATAAATAGATTTTTTTTTCTACTTTTAGCCACAATTTGTTATACAGAAGACTTGGAAAGGTCATACAGGTAGACTGAAAACAAACTTATAACACATGCTGCACTCAGTTCACTTTAACTTGTATACATCAAAAATCATTTGGCAAAAATTCATACGTGAACACCCTTCTCCTTCTTTTTCCTTTTCTGTATCACTGTCTCTTCATCTCATCAGCAGAATTCATAAAAAATTGCAATATTAAGTAAAGACTTGTTGCTTGAAATAGCATTTATTTAAAAAATTATGGGTGTAAAATATGGTTGTAATATGATCAGTGGATAGATGTTTAAGTGGCTAAATGAAGGGTCTTCCTTGGCTGGAGCTTAGTGAGCTTAGGTGACCCAGTAACTTCCTTGACTAGATTGGCTAGATCTCCATGACCACAAGAGGAGCTTAGACACCTAATACATATGCAGACCTCTGTTGTATACACCTTGTGTTAGATGATTGAATCTGGAGTTTAATCCCCACCCCTTACTTTCAGTGAGTGCTCCCTAGGAAGAACAGAGTTTATGCCCACAAATAATTCTGGGGAGTCTAATCCAGAATTTAGACTGGAATTTTTCTTTAATTGCATTGATAGTGAGCATCAGGTACACAAATGTGGTATCTGGTGCGTTGAAGTAAACAGAGCCTATACTGCAAGAATCTTGTTTCCCAACATTTATGTTGCACAAAAGAGCTGATCTGTCCTCTAATCTTTGATCAATATCTAATTAGGATTTTTGTTTGTTTGCTTGTTTGTTTGTTTTTTCAACAGGTCACATTCCCCTTTTGGGGGTAAATAAACCAGCATTGACAGGATTGTTTTGCTGCTGCTTTCAAAAGCTGTTAAAAGGCACACAATCATTAGTCAAACACCACTCAGCAGATCAGAAAGGGTAATCATGCCCCTCAGTGACACTGCTACTTCAGAGTCTGCCAGGAGAGAAGACAGATGAGAACTGGAGCTTGAGCTTCTGTGTTTTCCTCTTTGTGAAGTTTATTGTTGTTCAGATGTGTCCCAGAAAGTTAAATACTGTATTTTGGGCTGCCTAATCTTTCGGGGAATGTAGGTCAGACTAAAGCAGGAGCAGGTTCTGTGATCTTCCTCTCCAGCTTGCACAGATCAGGAAGCTCAGGATCACAGCAGATAAACAGAAGCGAAGAAGAATATCCACAGAGAGTCAGAGGTGACAGAAAGGTGTCAGACATTGATGTACATGGCAGAAAAATACACCTGATGGCTGACGTGCTGGCTCATGTTTTCTTTTCTGAGAATGTTTGGGGTATGATGGATATTTGCTGTGAAGCTAAATTGTAAGATTTGTATGGCAATTTCACATTTTTCTTTTAAATTATTATTGTTTTTCAAACACTTGGAAATATTTAGAAATTATGAGAGGTGTATTTTGTCAAGACCAAGGACCCAAAGATGTTCATGTCTGAATTCTGACTGCATTTGCAGGCTTGCTCAGTGTGTTTCTTGATAGGGGCCTATTATCTTAACATCGAATCACAAAATCAACTAGGAAAATACCTTCAAGATCATCAAGTCCAACCATCACCCCAGTTCTGCCAAGTCAAGCACTAAAACAAGTAATCTTACGATCTCTGGTAATCTTTGGAGTTGCAGCAATAGCTGGAAGTGTGCAGCAACAAAAATCTACTTTTATTGTGACTGCTGGCAGAAAACAGCTGCTGCGTACTCCCATGAGTGACATCCCCAGAAATTCTGCCTACCAATACCACTCCACCATACCCAAACTTGGCATTGATGTGAAAGGAGAGGAAGGAAACAGAAATGGGAGGAACCTTTATTTGTCCAGATTATTAAAAGACATGATGGACATCTACTAAGTGGAAATACTGTATAGAAGATCTGCCCTGTAAGAGTATTTTTGCTTGCTAATTATTTCATTAAAATACTGGCAGTGCAAAGCACTAGCTAGGAGGTTGTGCAAACGACACTAGAAGTTGATATCTGGAGGGCTGCTCCTGGGGAAAAAGATCATGATTTTCAAACTGTCTCTTGCTTCCTATACTTTATGGGGTGATTCCAGAGGGTGAGGAGAAACAGCTTCTGCTCTTTTGAGTCATGGTTTAAGAGCCTTAGGGAGTTCAAAAGCACTGTGGGAAGCTTTGCTGACAACTCTTGCTGTTGTGTGGCTTACTTAGACAAATGTACTGAGTTGGGAGTGCTGGCCAGAAGGACGTTCTTTGTTGGGGATGGACTCCTCAAAATCTGCATGGTGCCACAGCACCTCAGGTGAAGTGTTTTCATTGCCTTAATGGAGCTCAGGCAAATAGAGTATGGCATAAAATGTGCTTGCTCTCCTGGCCTTTTGGAGGGCTGCCAAACATCTGTCAGGTTCTATAGTGGTTAGTGATCTAGACTAGACTTACTAAGGTGTGGTATCCAGTTGCACATTAATATGTACATCATGATATTATGCAATAATGTACATAGAAAAGGCAAAAAGAAGGTTTCCCATATCTTACATTCCTGAAAAGTGTCATTTTGGTGTGTCATAGGTTTAGTAAGTACTTGGTAGTACTTAGAACAACAAAATGCTTTACTACTAATAATTGCTCTTTTAAATGTAGTTTGCTGTCCACATGTATGAAAATGCTACTGCTACTTCACAGTAGCATATTTTTGTTTTTCATGTTTTTATGTGCATCTGTAGAGCTGAGCATTAATGAATATGTGGGATACTCCTTTCCGATATCTACAAAGAGTAAGTCAGTGCATGGTGATTTTTATTTCGATAACTTTTTCCTCTTGGTTTGGTTTGTAAATTAGAAAAATAAAATATCCATAATGGTTGATTTTATGATCTTGTTGACAGTGAATTCAAAGAACTGAGCTTCCATTGGTCTTTCATTTTATAGTATTCCTTTGTTCAACAATTGTGTGCCACTGTTGAAAGGATGCTGGTATTTTCTGCTAATGGGATGAATACATCTGACTATTGGAGAACATTAAATTTCCTTTATATTTTTCTTTTTCCAAATTAAATAATTCTTACCTATTTTTGTCATAAATATTTATAGCCTGCCATATCACAATGTGTCCCTTTTTCTTTCAGTCTTTATAACTTCTTTACAATTTGTTGACCAAATTTTCGCTCTTTAAATTACTTACAATATCAGTTCCTGTATTTATTCAGTGTAAATGCATCCAAGCATCCTTTGACTATGCAAGCAACATTGCTGAAACATCCAAATGCTTCAACTATTTTGCATGAGAGAATCCTGTGAGTTCATTCAAAAACTTGAGTTCATGAGAAACCTAACAAAATCTAACACAGCCTCCTTGCAAAGTAGCTTAGAGACAGAGCTTATGCAGAGGGATATCTTTCTTTCCAACCTACCTCACACCTAATTATTCTGTAAAACTAATAAGAATTCTGTGAACTAAGGGAATTATTTAAGGTATGAATGTGTTAGGCTACCAGAGTCAGACTGACACAGCATCATGGAAAGAATAGCATTGTGTTTTGGTGAATCAAGATAACTTTTGAATTGAAGCTGGATTGAATGTTATGACTAGTTTCAGGCATCTGAAAGCCCCAGAGTGAGCCTCTGTATAGGGACTTCCTCCTTTCTTAGATATAGCTATCCCCTGGAGGAATCATAGCTTCTTTCTAAAGTCAGTGGTGAGAAATCATAGAATCACAGAATCACAGAATGGT
>NW_009941223.1:0-3110 GCF_000696875.1 Nestor notabilis | reverse complement strand
AGCAGGAGACAGAGTTCAATTAAGCAAACAAGCTATAACTGCTCAGATCATGGATATGGTAAAGGGACGAGACAAAAATACTAAACACCTTACAATTAATCTTAGCCCATGGAAGAAGTTCAACCAGATTTTGAATGACATATGTACTGGTGTTCACAGTGTTTCTAACACCGGCAGTGCCAATGAGTGTGTGACCATGTACATCTTTGTTATAAATTAATATGAACAAGCCAACTGGGTTTGTAGTGGAAAGCCTGTGGAGTTAGAGGGCCTACTATTGGATTGGTGCCAGAACTGTAAATTCTGGTTACTCTAATTTCAGTACTCAGATGTAGGAAGTAAAACTAAGCTGTTAAGTGGATCTTCTATTGGCTGGATGGCCACATGCAGAGAGCTGCAGTCAATGGCTCAGTGTCCAACTGGAGACCAGTAATGAGTGGTGTCCCTCAGGGGTCAGGATTGGGACCAATCTTGTTCAACATCTTTTTCAGCGACACGGACAGTGGGATTGAGTGAGCCTTCAGCAAGTTTGCTGATGACAATGAGCTGTGTGGTTTGGTTGATACACTGGAGGGATGGGATGGGATCCAGAGGGACCTGGACATGCTTGAGAGGTGGCCAATGCCAATCTCATGAAGTTCAGCAATGTGAAGTGAAAGGTCCTACAGCTGGGTCAGGTCAATCCCAGGCAGCGCTACAAGTTGGGCAGAGAAGAGATTCAGAGCAGCCCTGAGGAGAAGGACTTGGGGGTGATGGTTGATGAGAAACTGAACATGAGCTGCTTCAGTGTGCGCTTGAGCCCAGAAACCACCCTTGTGCTGGGCTGCATCAAAAGGAGCAGAAAGAGGTGATCCTGCCCCTCTGCTCTGCTCTCATGAGACCCCACTTGCAGCACTGTGTGCAGTTCTGGTGTCACCAACATAAGAAGGACATGGAGCTGTTGGAGCAAGTCCAGAGGAGGCCACGAGCATGATCAGGGGCTGGAGCACCTCCCGTATGAAGACGGGCTGAGAAAGTTGGGGCTGTTCAGCCTGGAGAAGACAAGCTGCGTGGAGACCTCAGAGCAGCCTTCACAATATAGTGAAGACGAAAATTAAATAAGAATCCATTTACCAATAGAACAAACCTCCAAGTTAAAAGGTATAAAGCGTCAGTTTACCCCAAAAACCTTTGAAGTGAATACAGTCCTGGGGTACACCTCCTGCTGCAAACAAGTCTCTCATTGACTGCAGTGATGCTGCAGCAGAATGCTGGCAGCTCCAGGGGCACAGGAGAGAGGAGGACTGGCAAATACAAGGCAGCTGCGTTAGATATTATCAATGGACAAGCAATGGCAGGTTGTGTTTCTAGACAGTTCTGTTCCTAGGTCAAGCCATATCGTCACTGGACTCAGATAAACTACACACATTAGCCCAGGCTGATGCAAGATCCTGGGAAAGGGGCACATGGCGAGACCATGGGCTGGCAGAGATAAGGCTTCCCAGGGGCATGAAGCAGAGGAGTTTCTGAGGCCACTCCTTGTACATCGCACAGAGCTTGGTGGCGGAGGCACCAGTGATTCTCTCCTCCCAGATCTCTGCTGCGCAGGAGGAGCTGGTTGAAAGACATCCCACCTGACCAGGAACATCAGGTCCCTGGTTGCTGGAGGCCAGCAGGGTGTCTGGGGAAGGGTTTTGCATCTTTTGCTTTTTGTATCTGTAATCCACGGTCAGAGACAGGCTCCTGGTTTACAATGTTCCAGTGCAGTGGTCTCCAAAGTGGGGTGCCAGCCCACTCGTACGCCCATGGGGGTGTACTAGACAATCCACTGGGGTGTGGGAAGAAAACATTACAACTTCAATATTATACAGAAAACTTCAGTATTACATACAAAACATTAGAACTTCAGTATGATGTGTATATAATTCAGTACCATATGCATATAATTTCAATTACTAAATATACCTGTACTCGGGGTGGGTGCTCAAAAATAGGTTACTGATAGGGCTGCACACATTTCATTTGTGATGCTCTTTGGCAGCTTCTGCTCTTCCATTCTCTTCCTGACTCAGGGTGGGAAAGACAAAGGCTCATGTTTCAGAGTAGCACGGAAAGAACTCAGGAGGAGAATTCAGGAGGTGCTGTGAAGACTTGTGAAGTTTCAAACTCTTTTGGCTCTTGCTAAATCCTCTGTAGCTCAGTGTCTGCTGCTACGTTTGAAGAGAATGGATTCAGACCTTGTGCTTCTGAAACTCATATCCTTTTTCTGTCAGTTGCTCTTCCTGGGGACACTGATGATGACAAGATTGTGGGAGGCTACAATTGTCCAGAGCATTCGGTTCCCCACCAGTGTCCTTGAATGTTGGGGATTGCTCCTGGGGTGGTTCACTCCTCCAAAACCAGTGAGTCCTGTCAGCTGCTCAGTGCTAGAAATCATAAGTATGGATTGCGTCACGTACCTGGCTTCACACAGTTGCTGGCTGGGTATGCACTGGACAGGATGCCCAGCTAGCAAGGCTCTCCAGACTGCCATGAAATCACAAAGCTCCCAGGGCTCTGTGAGACAGACATAAACCTGAAGTATTGGAGTGCATTTCCGGAAACTGGAAGAAATCTCCCCTGCCTGATGCAGGTGTGGAGATTCTGATGGCAGCAGCTACGCAGTGGAAGAAGAGCAAAGAGCTGGATATGTAGTGGTACAAATACCCAAACATTAGAATCAAGAGCACTGCCTAGGAATGCTTCTGCTCAAAAGGCAGGGTTAATAGCTTTGACTCGAGCCTTAAGAGTTAAGCCATGGAAAAAGAGTCACCATTTACACTGCTCCAAAGCGTGCATTTGGAGCGGTGCACGCCCGTGGGACAATCTGGAAAGAAAGGGCCTTGTTAAATTCACGGGGGGCTCCAATAAAACATGGATCGGAAAGGATGAAGCTCTTACAAGAAGTTCTGCAGCGAGGGCCAGAAGATACCAGCGGCTGACACGGGTTTTCTCCCGGGGGTGGCTGCGGGCCCCCGTCCCTCTGAAAGTGAAGTCGAGGGCCTGGGGCGGGGCGGGGGCTGGAGGAGGGCCCGAGGTGTGGGACGCGGGAAGGGGTTTGAAGTGCGCGCAGCAGAGAGGGGTGTCCGGAG
>NW_009941222.1:0-4432 GCF_000696875.1 Nestor notabilis | reverse complement strand
TGCGAATGGGAGGCTGCGCAGGACAGTGGCCTCCCCTGTTGCCTTCAGTCTTTGGAATGCGTGTGTAGATCAGGGTGGTATTTGTTAGGGAATGATAAGTCTCATGGAGCGAACGTTTGGTTATTGCTAGCCCTCGTTCCATCCTGGCAGCAGCTACCAGAGCACTTGGGGCCGCGTCCCAAGGGGCTTTCCCCTCTGCTTGGACAGGCTGCCCTGCGGGGTAGGTTTGCTGAGGTTTGCTGGTCCCGCTGGTACCTGAGAAGCCAAATGCTGCATTCGCTGTGGTCACCCCCAAAGAGTCTGTCCATTTTAGTAAGAACAGTCACTTACAAAGGCGAAATGTATTGATATTTGTGCATAAAAACTGAACAGGAGAATTGTGATGATAAACAAAAAGCTGGTGTTTATGTGTCTTTATAGTCTCTCATAACCCATTTAGTTCGCAGACTTAGTTCTAAGTATTTCTGAAATTCACCAATACGTTTTTATTTTCTACAGCTATTGATTTCAGTTTTTCCAGGCTAATGTCATCCTACTGCATTCTGGATCAGCAAAATGCAGAATTAATTACTGCTGAATCATAACAGAGTCTTATACAACAGAATGTGAATTACTTGCATAAGAAGCAACTTCAGCAATACTGATACTGCTTCTACATGCTAATGTAACTTTCTTTACACTTGTTCTCAACTTGTTCATCTTGGGCCTGAGTTCTCTGGGCAGTCATAAGTTCTAGAAGTCACTGGGTCTCATGTTTTCCTTTTTTGGACACTTAAATATGTCTGTTTAAGATATATCTCTTTTACAGTGTCAACATGTATTGAGTATAGTGGTATAATAAATCTAAAATAAATGTTTCCGTATGCAGAATGGAGACTGATTGCAATCCTATGGAGTTGCCCAATAATACAGAGTTCGAAGAGGATTCTGATTATAGAGACTTCGAAGGAACAGATGTGAAAGATATGAGACTAGAAGCTGAAGCTGTTGTGAATGATGTTCTGTTCGCTGTCAGCAACATGTTTGTCTCAAAAACCCTTCCCTGTGCTGAGGATGTGGCATATATCAACGTGGAAACCAGAGAAAGGAACAGATACTGCCTGGAGCTCACCGAAGCAGGACTCAGGGTAAACTAATCTGTTTAAAATTTCTTAAGCCTCTCTGTTTTGAACAATGTTTGTGTTCAAAATGTCCCTAGAAAAATACCCCAGTGCCACCAAAACAGCATACTGTTGTTGTACTTTTCTGACAGCCTATTCTACATGTTTTCTCCTAGCCAGTAGAACTTTAGTTACTTCCAACAAAGCAAGAGGCGAAGTTCATGAAAACCCGGGCATTTATTTGAGATACAAAACTTGAAGCAGCAATTTATTACAGGCATGTCAGTCTTTGGGTTTCTTGGGTACCCAGTTATGTCAGTAATACAGCATGTATACAACTCTTTTTGCACCATTTGTATTTTTTGTGCCATCATGCAGATGTACAACTTCTTTTCAAAGGTCATAATGATAAATTTTACTCATATTCTGAGTTTTGGACAAAACATATCTGAAACTGTCTAAATACTGTATTACCACTAAGCCCCATAGTAGAAAGCCCAGATTGCAATTTAAATCCGGTATCTTTTGTTCTCACATTACTATACTACCCTGACTTGCAAAATTAAATGTTGTGATATCTATTTCCCAGGGCAAGGGGATCCTAACCACAGAAATTTAACCAGTGATATCTTTGTTGCAGGTAGTAGCTTATGATTTTGATCAGGCTGATGACAGATTGCAAACTCCATACCATGAAACTGTCTACTCCTTATTGGACTCTCTCAGCCCTGCATATCGAGAGGTGTTTGGAAATGCATTACTACAAAGACTAGAAGCTTTGAAGAAAGACAGTCAGTCATGAGGACAGTCAGTCCTCACCCACATGTGAGGAAGGTTTCATCTAGAAGGAATTCTTAATATGAGGCTCTAAGATTTTTCTTACAAACATAATCACAAGCATCTTAAGCTTCATTTTTTGCATTAATATACAATTCATGCTAGTACTACTCTGTAACAATTTGCTACAATGGATTTGCATATATCATAAAGCCATTAAAAGCCACTTGGATAAATAACAAGCATTTCTTAATTTTACTTTTTTGTTGTATGTGAGCAAGTAAGGTGCTTCTTACAACATTCAAAAAATTTGGTGTCTTTTCAAAGTGACTGTCCAAACCCAAAAAAAAAAAAAAAAAAAAGAACTGAATGTTACTTATACAAGTATTAATTTTTTGTGTTTGTTAATGATAATTTTCAGATCTGCCCTTTAAAATAGAAGCTAACTACTTACTCTACTCAATTAATGAAAAATAATTGGGAAAGCTACTGTTCTGCAAAGAACAGAATTTCAGCTTAATTTGCTACACATTTGGTAACAAGAAAGATGATTCTTCAACAGTTGAACATTGCTTAGGTAGTGACAGTATCTGAGTTAAAATCAAGGTTAAATATTATTTGATCAGTCCTCATCTATGGTAACCAGCAATCTCCAAATAATAAATGAGATGTACTGCTAATATATGAATGTATTGTCTGAATCGCAAATGAGTTAAGCACAGAATTTCGATGTAATGGGCTACATTTCCTAAATATGATGTTATATGTGCTATATATATGTATGCTATATTGTAACTGGGAGGCTTGAAAGACATTTTAGCCTGTTTACTATTCTGAATGTGTGTTTACATGACGTACAGGATATACTGAAGAGTATTTTTGCGTCAGCCTTTACTTTCTATAATACAGTACTTTGGTACTCCTGTTTTTCACATTTTATCTTTCAACTGTACAGCGTCCTCTCCTAATGAATACTAAGTAAGCACTGTAATGTTAATGGCATTTTATTGGTTTGAAACCAAAGGCTGTATGAAATTTGCTAAGACTAATACAAACTGAAAGAGATAACTTGTATTTTCTACTTGAAAAGTGGTACAAATCTCTTTGTAAATCTGTTGTTCTGGTGTAACTTTCCAAGTATGTTCTGAAAGGTAGACTTTTTAAAATGACAGTTGGTTAGAAATACCAGTACTGTTGAACTAACATTCTCTGATTATCGTACTTTTTGTATTCTTGTATTATTCAGTATTTGTGTGTACTTATTTAAATAATCCTGCCATTATCCTGCCATGCTTTTGTGACAAGTACATGCAGTAGCTTTTTTGGAGCCACACTTAGGGATACATAGTTTTCATGAAGTCACGGATTCAAGTGACTTCAGTAGCACTATATTGACTTCTACCTGCTATGGGTTAGTCGTGTTAATTGGAGAAGCCTTGTAAAGTTTTTGTAATAGCTTTGGAGTAGTGATGTACAGCTGTGACTGACAAGACAACTGTAGTTAGCGCTTCTGTTTTCCAGAGCTTAAGTTTGTTATCGTTTTAGGTTGAAACTTCTGATATTAATCCTCTGCCCTAGGGTATGCTTCCATGCTCTAAAAATTGTTCATAGGCTCTCTTTTGCACACAGGTCTGTGGTACGTGGTTAGTCCTCTGTGAGGAGAATGTACTTTACCAGATTTATATTTGAATATTTTGCCGTGCAACTAATTTACTTGCTCAATTTCAATAACTAAAGCATTAAATAAATAAACTGGTGTGTTGTAGTTTTCTTGCGGGGAGGCACTCAAATGGGGATAGTGAACAACAAAGTCATCATGCCCATAAAAAAGAAGAAAAAAAAATAGCAACTATTTAACAAGTACTTGAAAGCCTTTGACTGTAAACTTGTATCTGCTGAAATTTGGTCATGAAAAAACAAGGTAGGTGATTGTAAAGAGGAACTTGGAAAGGAAGTGTTAGGAATACAAGTGGGAAAATGCCAAATTAAATGTTACATTGGTATGATTTTTTTCCCCCTTGACATCTTTAAAGTGCCTTGTTATTTTGCGTGCTTAATGTAAACCTAAGATAAGAAATAGTTTAAAAACAGGTGTTCTGTAGGTGTTACCAAAAAAACATTGTTTCTTATCCTGCAGTGTTAACTCAAAACTGGGAAAGCTGTGTCACTGTGCTACATCTGTGTTACTGAGTGTGAAGAGAGTGCACCTTAGTCCCAATTGCTGCCTGTATGGAGGGAGCTTCTCTGCAGCCCCGGCAATGAAGAATCTCAATAGGTCTCTTTTGCTGTCGGTTGTTTTCGTTATCACCCTGAATGCGTGCTGCTTGGCCTAATGTAGCTGTTAATCTATGAATTACCTACAACGCTTGCCTGCTACCTGAAAGGTACATTTTGTCCTGTTCGGCGTCTAGAAATTGGGAATAAAGTCCCTAATTTATTGACTACCACTACCCCGTTTATCAGACGGAATTAGGTACAAAAGGAGAGCACACGCATGCCCCGACCGCCTGCCCGCGCTGGCGGCAGCCCTGCCCGCAGGCAGGCAGGCAGGCAGG
>NW_009941221.1:4116-9033 GCF_000696875.1 Nestor notabilis | reverse complement strand
TCTCGGGAGATAGTCACCTCGGCAATTGACCTTTTGGGTTTATTTCCTACCAGTGATCGAGTGTGGTTCACAAATAGAATAAAATCTGTTCACCATGCCCCCTTCTATTCAAACAGTGGAATCCCTTCTTCGGAGTCATTCTCTTCCAGAAGCAGTGTAACACAGAGCTTGTAGAAAATGACACTTGATCTCTTTCTTTGAAGATTTTCTCCTCTGTAGTCAGAAGTGAGTCCAATACAGTTGCTGTACACGCACTTTTATTTGCAGGTGTTTCACCAGTTTGTGGGGCATGAAGGAAGTAGGTGGGGAAGCTGGAAGAGTTTTACCAGCAATTAAAATGGGCTTGTAAGTCCTCATTTCAAGTAGAAGAACAAAGAGGTTTATCTAGTTTCTGCCAGAAGTCTCTCCCAGCACTATCTGCTCGTTTGAGGTTTCTTACTCGAAGTTTTGCACTGCTCAGATTACATTATGATACAGTTTATTTCATTATAACCGCATCTAATTGATGTTACTCACTTAAGATTTTATCACTTGTGCTGATTCTCAGTGGCATTTAGAGAGAAGACTGGGCAATTTGGATATAATTCAATTTTTAGGTACATGTTTTAGACCCATTTATCACTTATTGCTGTTATCGAGATGGTGGTGTACATAGCTGAAGAAGGCTAAATCACTAACGACCAAGGAATGTTCTGAATTTGTGCTGAACTTAAAAAAAAAAAGATTCTAAGGTCACTTGATGCTAACTCATGACCATACTTAATAGTTTAATGTGATTTTTTAATCATCACTGAATTTTTGAACCCTGGCAATTAACTTTCTGTCTTGAAGTTATTGCTTCCTAATAGGACCAGTACTGAGCTAAAACATTCTAGCAGAAATTAAAAAGAAGAAACAGTTTTGCAAAGAATTTATCCTTGAAGCCAAGGATTTAGTAGTACTCAAAAGAATTATATGGATGTGGATAGTGAAACTTTCAAACAATACCTCAAATAATTAAAACTTGTCACATTATGGTGCTGCTGGTTGAATAAGATTATAGCAAAACTGTATACCATATCTTGCCTTGATATTGTGCCTTAAAACCTGAAGCATAGCTATTTTAGACCTTAATGAGCCATTGTCACCAAGGTGTACATATTTATACACATAGAGAAGGAAGAATGTCCCTGAGCAAAGTAGTAGAATTATAGCAGGTAGATGAATTATAGGAGCATTTTTGTTATGTTGGTTGTTTTTCTATTTAAGGCATTCTGTTTATTCTGATAACTTGTAAGGGACAGCTGGCTCATTCTTCCACCTGAAATCTGAAGTTTGAGATTCATTGAGTTCATTCAATGTAACAAAGTATCTCTCACTTTTCTTTTTTGTAATTTGAGTAGATTGAAATGTCAGGTTATGGAACATTAATTCATTCTAACATGTTTTATCTTTCCTTCCCATCTTAAACACAGGTTTTTGAAGCAAAGTCCAGTAGTGAAAAAAGACCAGATCTGTGGTCATGTGTAACGGTTGCTAATAGAAACATATCTAGCAATTAGATATTCATCTCTGCCATATAATAAAATATTTAATAATATCTTTAATGCACATCATTGCATTTGCTGAAAACTCAGGTAGGAAACAAGCTTTGACTTTCCTTGCTTTCTTTCTTCACACTTTGTGAACCTTTGTGAGCTCAAAGTGTCTGTGGGTGCTAAGTCATGTTGTGTGCTCAGGAAAAGGCATGGAAAGGAAAAAAACACCCAAACCCAAAGCCTTACTCTTATGTTTTTGTCTCTCTGCACTTTACCACTCTGGGCCAGTGCAGGTCTGATCCTTACAAATGTTCAGCACAGCAGCTGGTCATTAAGTTTCTGGCATCCAGGCAACTCCAGAGCTGCTGAGAGAATCTATCCATCAACCAGCACATTCTGAAGATATCAATGGGTTGACTCAGACTAGGCCTTGTGAAGGTGTTAGAGTTCAATAATGTGTTTTCATTTCTGTGACAGGCTGTTTTATATAAGATTAAGTTCACCTTTATTTGTTAAAATCTGCCCCAAATAGAGAGTCACTTACTGATTTCTCTATTCAGCCATTACTGCTGTTGCTAAATTCTTTCCGTCTTCATTATAATCTTAAAAAATTGGTCATGACTTCAGCCACTGCAGGGTCTTGCTGAGGTACCTTGTTGCTACACTTACCTGGCAGGTTGTTACAAGTGTAATGGCATTGGGTTCTGAGTTATTCAGCAATGAATGGAGATAAAATATGCAGTGAACTAGCAAGTGTTGCCTGCTGTTGTAAAAGCAGGCCTTAGAAAGTTTCTTTGTTTTTCCAAAACTTAATGAATTACTTCAGTATTCAGAAAAGAGAGCGAATGGCACTGACCTTTCTCAGGCATAAGCACATGGTTCACAAGCTTGCCCAAATGACAATTTACTGAAACCTGTACAGTCCTCTGAGAGTTGCATTGGGCTTTCAGGCAATTAGGTAAATGGTGGAACACCAGATACATTTCTGTGTAGGGGTTTAAAGATCTTTAGAAATAGAAATCCACAGTGTACTGCTTAATTTTTTGAGTTAATCTGAAACTAGTTTTCCAAACCAAGAGTTCTATGCAGCACATAAGTTCCTGCTCGACCCCATGAGATTCAACAGTCCATTTGAATACCCGTGTTCCAAAAAAAAGGTGCTTTAAAGGTTGAGTTTACTCTCATGAACGTTAACTGCCTTTGAAACCAGCACTCCTTAAAAGCAGGGAAAATATTTTGTTACTTCCATCACGGTAGATTTCCTCAATCAGCATGGTTGGCTCAAAGGAGGGAACTGCCAGGCTTAACAACGTCCTTGGCAAAAGGAATGAAACGTGATGAATGAGACAGTAAGAGATGAAAAGGAGTTGCTCTGAGACTGTGACAAAGATGAGAAGTATCAAAAAATTGATTGTGGTTTGAAGAGACATTAGGTTGGTGTCGTGGTTTAAGTTAAGAGGAAAAGAAGGGTCTGGTTGAGGAAGAGATTAAACCCAAATGAGGTTTAAATGCACCTCAGGTGTGGCAGAGTTTTAGAAGATTTAACCTAAATGGTCATGCTCCCAAAACCTAGGCACACCTCTTACCAGTTTTGTGTTCAAGATTTCACAGCTTGACATCATTGTACATAGAAATCAGTGACCATAAGCTATTATGTTCAGTCAGGGCTATAGCCACGGTAGTAGTCCATGAGGCAGAAAAGAAATAATTTTCAAAGTTAGTTCAAAGCCTAAGAAAAGTTGACATCTTCAGGTCAAGATATATTTAACCCAACCTGGATCTGTGTAGGAGAGGAGTGAAAATTCTCTTTCTTTAAAGGTTTATAGGATTTTTTTTTTGTGGGAATTGTTGATTACTGGAACATGTGAGTTCTCATAGAGACATATGTGTTTTTCTTTCATTAAGGCAGTTTTTAGATCTAAAATACAATCTGTGATCAAATTTGGGTGATCCATTACTGGGTTATTATAATATGAGTGTGTGTTTATGGAAGTACACGCATGTGACATATTTTGCTGTTGTTATTTTTTTTTTTAAATAACTTTATTAATCTTCCATCAGCATGAAAAATCAGTATTTTCCTCAGATCTGCTGCTAGATGACAGGCTTACTTTGTCTTTCCCCTTAATACAAGGAGTTAAATACAACAAAGTGTGTATTTAACAATATTAATATAGCTAAAAACAATATTATTCTATCTGCAGTTGCAAGTGTGAAGAAATAAATCCTAATAGTGGTAAAGCTACAACCCTACCAAGTCAAGAATTTCTTGTGTCAAAGCACACTATTGCTATGGCTCTATGTGGACCCTGTGCAGTTTTATCTCTGCTAAATAGCTAAATGTATGTTTCCCATTTTTATCTGTCATTGGAATATTGGCAAGATAACAGAGAATAAAACATATTTTTTGCTTCTTTCACTTGAGGGTCAATCTTAGTGTTTTAGTTTGCCAGGTAATTCTGAAAACCAGTATAATATATAGGTAATGTAGAAAATACTTTTGTAGGCACCCCCTGACACTGTTGAATTTTTCATCCCCCTGTTCTCCCTGTGCACATTTGTATAAACATCTGCTAATACACATTTTGAGAAAGGTGTCCAAATGCTGGTTTTACTAATTTAATATCTACAATTTGAGAGCAAGTTTCTTTCTATACTAAAGAAGGATGAAGAATCACAAAGTTAACAAGGATCCTAGCAGAGCAAATGGATGTTATGAATTACAAACAATAAAAAGCAACAGCCCAAACCCTTTGAGTGTATTGGTTCGATATGTCATCTGCTAAACAACTATTTGAGCACCTACATGAATTATTATGCCTAGCACACCCTTCCAAATCAGACCCTAAATACATTTGAATCACCCTGTAAACTAGATTTCCCACTGCTTTACAGTAAATAAGAATGTACAAAGCCTCTGATCTACTGAATGCTGTGATCAATTTACAAGCTCAAATAATTAAAATAATTTTCATTATTCTTTGAAGTTTATGTTGATTTAAAACTACAAAGTTAATTTAATAAGGTCCCATCAAAAATTGCAAAGAACAGAAACTTTCCTAGCGCAAAGTTACTGTATGTTGTGTGAAATAGAGTGTCAAATTGCTAATGAGATGAATCCTACTGAAATTTTCCTCTGAAGATTATTGTAATTTTAGATATCACATCAGAACCTAGTAGCTTGAAATAACTTGCTGCTTCTGTGTGCTTTTCCTGCAAAGATGAGTTATTAATGAGTAAGAACAAAGACAGAATTAACAGGGCAGGTGTTCAGTGAGATGAATTTTCCAGCAAGTTTTAGAAAAGAAAGCCTGTTTCAGTCACAGTCTCTTAGGATGAATTCTGCAGTATGGTGCAATATAGTTGAAATCTGATCTTGTTAAAAATTATTTGATGAGAA
>NW_009941221.1:0-4085 GCF_000696875.1 Nestor notabilis | reverse complement strand
GCTGAAGAGTCTTGATAACATTAAGTTCCTTTATTAGAACAGAGAGGAGGCTAATGGTTTAAGGCTCCAAACTACTCCTTCCCTGTCACATTTAAATGTCTCACCCATAGTCTCATACAATGGCACACAGAGTTATAGATGTTTGAAAAACTTCCAAAATTCTGGACTTAGGGCATCTAAACAAGCTTCTGGGAGAATTAGATTTGTATCTAAGATTATCAATTCTTGTCCTAATTTTCAGCATAGTTGTTGAAGTGAACATACAGAAGACTCAGAAATGCCTAAGTGACTTTTTATTCTAAATAATGCATGGAGCTCTTTGACTTGCTTAGGAGGAGAAAATGTGAACCTCCTACACATAAGAGAGTAAGGTGGACCTAGAGGTACTCTGCTTTCTGCACCTGTGAAAGGGTGTTGTGCAGTCAATTGTGCAGATTGTTGTGGTCACCTCTGTCATCACAATATTCTAAAAAAACCCCAACATTTGGGGATTGGCTTTTATATTTGCAACAGTGGGATCACTCTGACCTATTTGTTTCTTCAGTGTGGCTGTCCCCCTGATTTTGGTTGGGAACAGTAAATGGTCAGATGCAGCTCCAGTGGAGCAAGTAAAATAGCATCTTCTCCACTTGGTGCCATTATGAGCTCTCCAGCTGCTTTGTGAGACCCATTCAGCCTAGATGGTAGAAAAATGACAAAACCTGCAAGCTCCAAAGCTGTGTTAGCTATTGCCTCATCTCAGCAAGAGGCAAACTGTCTCCACAAAGTACTTCCTAATTCTGCCTGAGTGAGGAATTTCCAAATGTATCAGCACTGTGAAGAGACTTGGATAGTACTGCTGTGATTTGAATTTAGGCTTACTGAAATGGGTCAGGAAGGAAAGAGGAAAGGGTGTGAGCGGAGCTGGGGAGACGTATTATGGCCCCCTTCTGAGCAAGTTGCAGGGCAACAAATCTGTGTCCTGAATGGATTTTCCCTGTCTAGACATTGCATATTCTTTAAAAGAAGCTAACTTGCATCAATTCTTTAAGAATTTTATCTATCCTAACAATGGTAGCATCCTGAATTTTGGCCAGTTTCTGGTTCTTCCCTAGTTTCCCCCCAGACATTCTAACAGCACTTTTTCCTTTAAATACCCATCACACTGACAAAGTAACCAATTAATCAGTTTGCCCACTAATCCATGGTATCATTGATTCCTTCTAAACCACTATCCATCACCACAGCTCCTTTTCCGATTGCCTGTAATCTGAGGGTATTTTTGGCATTTCACTACCTTTATGCTGGATTAAATATTGTCTTCTGTAGCATTTAAATTATTTCCACACTATTTTCACTCTCTAACCATTTTTTTCCAGTGTACTCATGCCTTCAGAAAGATGTTGAAAATCCTTCTCTGAATTGCTAGTTAATTATTGTTCACTCATCCCCATTTTTTGGTCCTTTATGAATAACAAGGTTTCTGCTGTTGCTTTCCAAGGATTGAGTCTTCTAAGCACTAAGAAATATATTAATTGTTTAAATTTAAGTTTATGATCTACCTAAAAATTTGAAGTACAATTTCCTTTTATAATACTAATTTCAGGTTGTCATTTTGTGCTTCTTGTTCATATCTAGTTTATTAGATCACTTTGTGCATACGTTTTCTTTCAGTCTAAGTTAGTACCTGTAATTAAAGCTGTCTGTAACTAATGGTAATTTATTGCACAAAAAAAGTTTCTGTTTTTTTAAAATATGTAACATGTGCATGGTGAAGATTTCTAAGCTTCCCTACTATTTGCAAATGAATCATGTATGGACTCATGTATGGACAGGTGTCCAAAAAAAGTTGTTGGTTTTGGTGGCAGATCGGTTAATTTAAACAAGTAATGCTTTGTCAAGAGCAGTTGATGGTGTTCTGAGGTGCAGAGTTTACAGCTTTCAGTGATCCCTAGTTGAGAAAGTCAAATTCACTTTTGGCAGCACATAATTAAAAAAATATAAATCTCTGTATCTCTTTCTCTCTGGAATGGCATTTTACCACTTTCTCTTCTGTAGAAATTGAATTTTATTTCACTCGCACCAATAATAATTTGGCAACTCCAACTGTAAGAGATGCATAAGATAATACAAAACATAAGCAAAATTATGA
The DNA here is from genome assembly GCF_000696875.1 of Nestor notabilis. Classification (NCBI taxonomy): domain Eukaryota; kingdom Metazoa; phylum Chordata; class Aves; order Psittaciformes; family Psittacidae; genus Nestor; species Nestor notabilis. Next base: position 1,954 of record NW_009941221.1, on the reverse strand, counting down.
TCCAATTATTCCATACATTCCACTAGGTGTGGACTTGTCCAAAGCATGTGTCAAATTTCCCACCAGTTTTATAGCACGGATGGCAACAATCACAAAAAGTTTATATATGTTTCAGTGCAGCATTTTAGAAATCATACTGCCTTTCCTAGGTTCCTTACATTGGAAGGAAAGTCATTTGAAGCAAAACAGGAATACTAAGAGAGGAAAGATGATAAAAGACTGATTTTAAAAAACAATCATTTGTAACAAATACAGAAAAGGAAGTAACTAACTTTGTAAAATTGGAGATTATAAAGTGAGAAAGAATTTAAAAAGAGCAAAAGATAGAGGAATTTTATTCTGTGGTTTACTGAAGACAGTAAATTTTTAGAAGTGTAATAACTGGCACAGTTGAAAGGAATATTACATGTTCTACAGAAGTTGGAATCTGTTTCTCTTTAAGGCTTTATTTTTATAACTAATTTTAATTTTTCTTTGTCCTTAATTACAATATATTTAAAACACTACTGCTTCCCCATAAATTATATATACATTTTCTTCTCCAAGTATTTAAGATATTAACTTATTAGGTGATACATTTTCTTACTGTTGACTTTCCAACTCAGCAAAGTGAAATGAACAAACTTAGAAAATGGACAAAAAAGTTATTAGCTAACAAAAAATATCTATTAATTCTTTGAATTCTTGAATACCTGCATTCAATATTTGCTTAGTTCTGGCTATGGAATCTGTTTGCTTTTGTAGGGGGTGTGGGTGTGCGTATTAATGCAAGATTTATGAGAAAGGTGAGTTTGATTTTTGTAATAGTTGACTGAATAGAATAAATATGGCCACTGCTTCCACAGGACATAAAGCTTGTTGTGTATTTATAATTTAGCAGTAAGTTTACAGAAAAAGGCCAATATTTTTCCTCCTTTTTATGAATGTTAAGGTGTATTATTGTTTAGAATACAGAACCCTCCAGCTGCTGCATGCCTTGTTACAATTTTAACTGTAAATACAAGATAGTATCCTACTTATGAATTCCAGTCTCAAAAGTTAATTTAATTGGTGTATTCCAGCTACTATTGCTTATTTCATACTTCAATAGGTAAAGATGCATTAATAATTGAAGTTTCAAACTGTAATTAACGTTAGCTTTAGGCTCCTGACAATGAAATGATTACATTTTTATGTATGTCTTGATACATGAAGTTAATCTAACCTGTGAATGAATAAGGAAAGGAACGCACATTTACTTGCTAATGCAAATCACTACGTGTAATTATGTGTTCTCTCCAACTGCTGAGGAGAAAAAAGTAAGACACTAACAGCAGTAAAATCTGTCTGGATGTCCCTCATTCATCTACTTCAGCTCTGTAGGTGATTACAGTGAGCTGTGGATGATGTGTTTCATCTCATTTGTTTCCACACTGTTACTTCATATGCTGTTCAGTTATAGAACAGTACTCATTTTCTTCATTTACATGAGTTTGGGTAAAAGGTGTCTGAGTGGCTTTCTAAAGAAGAAAAGTGTGATTTTTTTCATGCCATGCAGGTTTGCTACACAAAACCCTACCACTACACCTCCAGTGAGAGAGTCTTTCAGAATCAATTTTATTACCTTTCCTTGAAGCTACAAAGTAGTCTTTATGATTCTATAGTAGTCATCTTGGTTTCTTTTAATATAGGCCAGGGAATATGCAGCTATAAATCACTAGCAAGCAGGATCTAAACATACGACAGTAAGGCAAAGAATATGTTTCTAAATCACTGTATCAACAATTCTGTTTCTTTACTCTGGGCTAGTGTTGATTAAAACAAGCTAAACATTAGTAACAGATTTTATTGCCTGTTATGGTTATTACAAGTAAGCTAAAAGCAAAATACCCTAATGCTTTGCTACACTAAGTGTTTGCAATAAAATTACAGTGGTGATCAGAGAATCGTAGAATCGACCAGGTTGGAAAAGACC
>NW_009941220.1:22394-49327 GCF_000696875.1 Nestor notabilis | reverse complement strand
TATATATATATATATAAGCAGCTCTGGCTTTTCTGGCATTTGTGTGTATTTTTTTAGTTGCAGTGTTTCTCTGAAAGAAGGGCCAGGACCTGTCCTGAAGAACCAATTGGGAATGAAAAGGTTTCTGTGTTATTGTTCCCATGGATGGCAGGAGATTACACTTGATTACTCAGGAAATCCCCTCCAGTCCTGTATGTCTTTCAATTTTGGAAAAGATAAGTGAGGGAATCATTATACAGTATAGCTAAAGGAATGAGAAACATTAGGGCAACAGGAGTCGGCCCAATCCTACTGATCCCTAGAAGCTTGCTCTACATTTTGCAGTGTATATATAATAATTATTCCAAAGACCTGTTGACTTCTCTAGAGTTCTTCTAGCCGTTTTACAGACTTTTGGATCTGACTCAGAACAGACAAGTGCAACTGTTACTGGAAGTTTAACAGAGCTCAAGTAGTGTTAGCACTTTCTTTTCTCCATTTGCTTGCTGCGCTCTCGGTGAGATATGATATGCCATAATGATATATATGCATTGTCAACACTCAGGAATCAAGACTGTGGATTAATGGGCTGCACAATGCAAATGCAGCCAGGTGGTACTGCAGGATGACTAGAAACAGGATAACTACATTCCTACGGTGGTGTGGTATTTGACACTCCTGAATGAGGCTGGCACTTGCTGGAGGATCTCTGCTCTGTGCACAGTCAAAAGGACCTTTCCTTTCTTGTTATACTAAGATGTTCTCGTGGTTTGTTCTCTTAAGATAATATACATGCTAATTTATGTATGTTTTGTATTAACTTGTTTTTCTTTATGTGGGTATCCCATTCACCTGCCTACTTGGAAATTTCGCTGGACAGTACACAATTCTAATGTCATGCCTTAACAATCATTACATTCATAAAATCCTCAGCTCCTCAATACTTCTGAGTTCAGTTTTAGAAAAGCAGTGTCTCTGTACCACAATACATTTTTCTCTCCTCCCCCATTGTACCCAGGAATACACAGCCCTGCCCTGGAGACAGTGCAGTGCACTTTTACAGTAGCTCCCATCAAAACAAAATCACAACAGTTTTAATCTTACCAGTCTCAAATTGTGGCAGAAATCTGTGCAAACTACAGTCCTTGCTTTCTGACAATGTCACAGTTCATAGTCATCCAAGATATCAGTTGTCATAGTGAACTGACAGTACACAGAAAGCTGCAGTATATAGTGCCAACTCTACATCTGTAGATGATCCTTAACATACTTTCTCCCTGCATCCCCTCCTGGTCAAAAACAACCTTTACATCATGATGGTGAGGAAAAAACAGTCCAAAATCTTACTCTGTACAATGTATCTAAGAAGCTTTCAGTGTCTATTTAAAAATACTCTGAACTCATGTTTTGCTGTTTATTGCTGTTTAGTATCTTTTGAAATAATTACGTATATGATATACATTATGGTATGCACAAGCTCTCTAAAAGGGTGGGGTGGAATATCATGATTTTTCCTCATATCTCTTCTTGCACAACTTTGACCACCTCAAGGACCATTATTTGGGGTACTCAAAAATAAGTAGGAAATAATTTTTTTCTTAGATCACAGAGATTTACTGTTGCTTTTGTGATGCTAATCAGTGACAGTGTACAGAATTGTTTACATATGCCTGCAAGCAACTGCTTAAAAAACAAACTCCTTTAAGCCCCGTTGAAAAGAATCGTTAAAACTTTATACTCAGATATGTTTTAAAAGATGTGCTCTTATGTGCAGTTTAAGCTAAGCCAGGTTTTCAAGCAAGTTAGCTATCCAGTTACCATGACTGCATGCACGAATTGAGCATTTGTATGTGGAAGTGGCCAGTTCTCTTAATTGACAAATGCTATTTCAAAACCAAGCATGCAAATGTGCTCCTATTTCTTACTGACAACCAAGTGCTAAATCAATTTGAAATCTTTTATGATGGGATATTTTGTCTTCTTTTCTTACCAAAAGGGCCAAAGAGCTGATGCTGAGACAATTCATCAAGAACTAGTATGGGAGGCTAAGTAAAACCAAGAGCATAAATGGATCAGAACTGAGTTTAAAAGAATTATTTGCCCAAGATCTGGCTTCAACTGTGACCTGGGAAAATCAGCCTGTTCAGTTTTGACCCAGAGTCAAAATTAACTCTGTGGTTCCATAATACACCAAAAAACAAACCAAAAAAGGGTGTGACAAAGGTGGCTAGTAGGCAGAATTAACTGGAAATGTTATGAATCACTGATAAAGTTCTGTTATTTTGTTATTTTGAATTAGCTAATCTTCTTCCATTAGCAGAGATAAAAATGTCCATGTTCTTTAAAAAGAGTAATAATGCTTTGTAACTTGGACAAGTTTTAGATTGAAAAATCTTCACATTAGAAGAAAAAAGAGACCTGTCCTAAAAAAATCTTAAAATAAAAGTAGCACAATGTCTGATTAGGTACTTTAGAGAACAGCAGCTTTACTGAGAGCTTTTGATTTTTTTAGTACCTTCTTGTCTGGTATTTTTGAAAATAAGAGATCAGAACACAAGAGCTGGAATGAGATGAGGTAAAGCTGAAAGATGAGAAAGAGAAGCAACAGGCAACTGTGGGGACTGAGGAAGGGAGAATAAATGAAACAGTGTGGAGATGAGAAAAACAAGAGCCAGAGAGGGGGTGGAGGTATTGGAGTGAACTGAAGGGAACAGAAGAACAACAAGAAACTTTAGCCTTTCTGATCTGTGAGGCTGTCTGTATTTTGCATTTGCTGTTAAATATAGATGGCAACACACATTCTATAAGACAGAAAAATAAAGGAGGGCAGAAAAAACAAATGCTGTGAATAAGTCTTTGAGTTATTCTAAAAAGCATAAGAGACTTTCAAGTTACTGGTCTTTTGATTTATTATGATGTTACCAGGATTGAACGGTGTCTGTGCGACTCTACATTGCAGATTTATGAAGCTATGCAGTAAACATGATTTCAGTTATCTTTGACAAATGTTTTGATTTTATTCATAGGAAAGTCTGCTTTCATAAGGAGGGCAATGTTTGCCCCTCTGTTCCAGCTAGTCTTAGTGTGACCTACTTACCTGATCCTTGCCCCTGGTTGAATTTGTGTCCTCTCCTCATTATCCTTGTAGATGCGGAAAAGCTGTCCCATGCCACATCAGAACTGGCTGCACTTGGTTGTCAGACAAAATGTTTCCTGGGTGGAAATTGCTTGTGGGCTGTAGGATCTTTAGACGCTAATTAAATCTAATGTACTAGTGCTGCTTTTATTGCTATTAATGTGAGGGGTTTTGCCCATCTCCAATTAATGTGAGGAAAAAGGGAGAAAAAGGCATTTTTGACAAGCTAAAGAAAATTCTGTTCAAATGTCTTTGTGTTTCCTTTACTCATTATGTGTTGATATAAATGTAAATGTCTATGAGAAATGTGGAAAGGAAAATGTAAGGCAATACACACTTATTTTTGGCTGGGAATAGCAGTACTTACGAGTCAATTTAGACTTTTTAGCCAAAAAGACTTGGCAACTATTGTACTGACAGCATTTGCACATGCTTTATACATTTGCTGTTAGAGGTTGATCCTGCAGAGTCCTGTAGCCACAATTTATGGTAAAGTAAACTTAATGCAAGATTAAATGGAAGGCAATAAACTCATAAAAAACATGCAGCATTACCTGTTGCTTAATAGTTTTTTCACAGATGCAGATACCTGCTTCCAATATGTCCCTGCTCCTCTACTAGGTATTCTTGTTTTTTGCAGTCAAATACACAGGTTGCAGTCAAGAATTAATGAATTAAAAAAAAAGCCCAACTGAATTTCTAGTGGAATTTCTCATTTTCAAATTTCACTTTTTAAAATAAGCTTTCAGATTGATAATTTCAGCCTAATAGAAGAAGATCTGTCACTTCAGAGTTTGCACCCTCAATGGATGTAAGTAGACTTCATGTTCCCATAATTATCCAAAAATGGTTTTGTACTGAAATTTGATATTCCTAAAACAATAAAGAATGACTGAAACTGAAATATATGCCTTAAAGAAAAGCAGGCTAATTAAACTCTACCTTTTTGTCTTTGCCAGTGTGACACAGGAGGAGTTATGTGAAATTCACACTGAGGACTTTGTGGCGTTTTTGGAATAAAATAGGGTTTTCAAACAGAAGGTGAACATTTTGACGGCTGAGATATATGTCCATTTGCTGCACATCAGAATACCAGAGAAAAATGCATTGTGGGGAGAGGGAAGGTGAAATTTACTTGAAAATGGCTAAATAAAAAATAACCAAGTGCTCCAAGTTAGCACAAGGTTGGATCATTCACAGCAAAATCAGTATCTAGTCTTTTCCCTTTTTCTCAGGACTGGTCCCTCTGTTCTCAGAGCAATCAGTGTGCTCTCAGAACACACTGCAGGCTGTATGTTAGCTTGAGGCAATTCTGAGCTCGTGATGGTCCAGTAATCCATCCTTCTGTGTGTGAAGCTTTCTTTAATTTTCACAACTCTCAACCCAGCACCCGCTAATTCTGTTGAGAGTGTGGTTCTAGCTAGTGAAAGCAATCAACCTTCAGACTTAGCTTTTAACTTTTAGCTTTTTCACTCTTTATTGTTATTAGGAGGGAATAAAAAAAATCCTGATATTGACATTATAGTCCATGTAGCCACAAGTAGGGATTTTGAGTAAAGATGTTTTTTCTGCAAACAGTTCAAAGTCTGTTTTCCCAGCCAGGGCTCCACTGTGTGAATGACAGCAGGCTTTGCTCTTGGGCAGACAACTTGGTAATTCAGATGCCTACCAGTGGGTAAGAAAAAATTGGTGCTGAGGCTTAAGTGTGTGCTGCCTGGAAAGGTATGACTTTGAGGAGCACTCTACCCAGAGAGGGCTTCCTCAGCACTTCTCTTTGGCACTTGAAGGTATCTCATAGAATCATGTCACAGACTGGTTTGGGTTGGAAAGGACCTTAAAACTCATCCAGTTCCAACCCCCTGCCACAGGCAGGGACACCTTCCACTAGAGCAGGTTGCTCCAAACCCCTGTGTCTGACTTGGCCTTGAACACTGCCGGGGATGGGACAGCCACAGCTTCTCTGGGCACCCTGTGCCAGGGCCTCACCACCCTTACAGGGAAGAACTTCTTCCTAATGTCTAGTCTAAATCTACACTCTTCCACCAGCACCTGTTGTCCTTTCACTACATGCACATAAAGACCCTCTCCATCAGTCTGTATAGCACACTGTGTACACATTTACAACGCTTCTCACTCTGACTACAAGTACTTAGTTCCATAAGTGTTTCTTCTGTGCTAGCTCTTGATAAAGGTCAGATTAATTGGAAAAAAATAAGCTGCTTTCTCTTGAGTATTTCAAGGTGAAAGTAATTCACAGTGGGAATATATTTTCCATTGCAGAATCATCTTTTGATTTTATTTTTCCCTGAAAGAAAACTCACCCAACTGTCATATAACCTCTAGGGGTGAATATTCATGAGCTGTAAAATACAAATTGCTATTTCCCTGTATCACAGGCAAAATATCCTATCTCTGTTCCCAGTAAACATTCTCACTATCAATATAAATAAAAGAAAAATGATTCTGGCTTTGGAAATTCTGTTTTACACTAGCAGAGTGGAATTTAGTCAGCTTTCCCCTTTGTGTTCTCAGAATTTGAATCCCATTCATTCATGCATTACCATAGTGTGTACAGAGTCATGAAGGTCCAAATAATAATGGATCAGCTGATAATCCAAAGATTGAGTACCTAAGCAGTATGGATGATACTGGATGGCTGGTTCTAGTTTTCCTGAGAGCTGAAGGGCAGTAGAGAACATTCACAAAGGTAAAAGAAAAGTAAAGCAAGAATTCACATGGTAAAAGCTTTATTTCTTTTTATTAATGGGGGCATCTGGGGCACATTGCATGGTGCAATAGCAGCCAAGACCTTGAAATTTGAACAGGAGAAGGCAAATGATAAAACCCAGATCCACCTGCATTGTCTCATTGTTTTTGTTTCTCTCACTTTTACTTATTTGTTTTTCTCTGTCTTTGTTATAGTGACTAAATTTGTAGTATCTTAATGCTTCTGGGTACAAAGTGATGATTGTCAGTGTTCCAAGATGAATGTTTCCTAAATATAATTTTATTTATTTTTGCTGTTACTATGTCCAAGGCAAATGCTTTACTTTGCAATAATGCTATTACCTAGAACAGGCAGTTCTTTAGTATGGGCATTGGACTTCAATATTTATAGAGGAAGAAGGGTGGAGAAGAAACTTAAGAAATAATTATGGAGGGCAGAGAGCTGATATCTTTAAAGTTGTGTGGTTTTGGTTTCATTTTAATTTTTTTAAGCTGTATTTTTTTGTTTTGGTTTTTTATTTTTTCTTTTTTTTTTTTTTTTTTTTTTTTAGAACTGCATTAATCTATTCAGTCCCCAAAAATTTCAGGTCTGCAGTAGAAATATGTTAGGTAACATACCATACACAGTATTGCTACTAAGTGCTGATGCTTCCAGCAGCAATTTGGTTTCCAAAGGTCTGTCTGTAACCCTCACTGTAAATTGTGCTGTGTTAAGCCTCATGCAGAAACTGTCAGCCCAAAGACAATATTTGCAAATTAAATTTTTAATCTGTTAGAATTAAATTTTCTATATTACTTTGTGTTTTTAACACATATCTATTACATATCTTTATTAAAGAGAAAAATCAATACTCTAAAAAATGATGAAAGCACAGCTGCCTTTGGCTTTGCCTTTCAAACAGGTAAAGGATGGGATGTAAACTGTCTCAGTGAACTGCCTGAGTTCTAGTTCAGCTGGGTGGAAGAGTTAGTGGTTAATAGTACAGAGATACAATAGAAAGAAAAACACTGAAAAGGCAATCTTAATTTTGAAAACATTTAGGTTACTGTTGGAGTAGTATTGAGAAGGGACATAAGGAATGTGGAATTTTGAGATTATACCAGTATTTATGGGTGAAGCAATATGCTTGTGGGCATGCTGTTTACAAAATGGGTGGCTTTTTGTCAGTAACTGGGAATGTTGCATACGGGCACTGGTATTCTGGAAAACTTCAGGGTAGCACACTTATAGAGGAGACTTGTCTCCTAAAAATTGCCTTGTATCTGCCACAAATAACTAGTGCCACCACAGAAATACAGATTGTTCAGAGCATCTTGTGATGGTTTTAATTTGTTTGTCTCATAGTCCCTCCCTTTGCCTTTAATACAGGTAAAAGTGGGAGTAGAGAAGGAAGACTATAAAAATACAGTAGCCAGTAACTTTTCCAGTGAATAGAGAAATTCAACTGGAAAGCCTGGGATAAAATAGATGGGAGAGGTTTAGATTGTTCTCTAAATGGTAGTTACTATGTTATACCCAGGCTAACTACCTCATTGGTTTCAAAAGGTCTTGGTGCTTAAATATAGCACAAATACTTAAAAATCACTTTCAGAATTATGAAAATCCCAGGGAGATTAGAAGGAGACTGTATTCTACTAGCACATTAAAGCTATGCGAAGTCAAAAGGCAATTGGAACTTAGTATCATGCTCAAACATCATAGATGAAGTGTTTCTGTATTATTTGATTCATATGCAGAGTGGGATACAGATCTGCCCAGATTTTTTCCCTATACCAGTCAATCCTTCATGCCCCAGCATTCTTGGAGACACTATATTGAATGACCAGAGACCAGCAGGGATTTTGGCATATTGTTATTTTATTTCTCTACTGATGGAATTGTGAGATTAGTAATTTTTTGGAATCAAATATTGGAAAAAAAAGTAATGAATCAAACCAACCACTTCCCTATGCCATTTAAAGAGTGGAAAAGGGGAAAGCTATTTGCTTTGGAGTGCATTAGCAGAAGAGCTGCATACAAAGTTCTTGCAGAGTAGTTGTTCTGCAATCTCATACTGTTACTTCATATTAGTATCTCTTAGTCTCACGTCTTACAGGATCTGAGATGTCTTTGAAAGTCAACATAGAGAACTCAGTCAGCAGTTTCAGTATTACCATTTTGAGAATGTTACTACTGAAAATGATAGTGTTCAAGCAGGAGGTTGGGTTCATGATGGTATTCTGGTGAATACCATATTCTCTGTGACTGACTGTTGTTTTGGTAATATTGTCAAAATTAAATGTATAACCAGTAACTAAAAGGAAAGCAACCAACTTTATTCAGGTGGATTTGGGTATTTTTAAATGGCCGGACTAGTAAGTGGAAAATACTGTTCAGTGTTTAACGTAGACAAATATGAAATAATCAATATGTAAGCAATGAACCGAAGTAAAGAGTGTATATACAACGGAATAGCTCTGCAGCATAATGACAAGGAAAGGATTTAAAGGTTATTATAAACAAATCCATGAAGATATTAGCATGGCTATGTGCATGGAAACAAAGCCAACATGAAATGGGACTGCACAAATGAGCAGAATACAAACGAAAGCAAGAAGTATTGACAGAATATGAGGCTGTTTTATTGCTTTATTTTACATAGTACTGTGGATTCAATTTTTTAAAGTTGAGTATTGTGGTTATAAATCTGCTTTGTATCTGAATAGTCGTACTGGCATTTGGATTTTTAAAATGGGATTCTCATTTTTAAACCCTGGTGCACAATATTTGCTCCTATAATTTCTATTAACTATCTGTATTTCAGAGAAATTCTTCAGTGTACACATCACAGTAATTATATGTACAAAAGAGCAATTACATATTTAGCTGGCTTCTTGAACGTGCATTTACATTAAGTGGAACCACACAACTGGAATAATTGTTTATACAAGTTACGGTTGAACATACTTTTGGAAGGAAATCTGGGACTTTTTTCTAAAGCCTGCAGCAGTGCTTTGGCATGGGCTTAATATACAGCCTGTGTTTCCTGTCTTTCTTTGCTTTTTTTCAGAATTTGGTACCTCAAATGGCTAATTGTGGTGGAATGTTTACATTGTACCTGCAGGACTGACCCACGTGAGCCAGCTCTAAAAGTGAACAAAAATGTTTATCAATCCCCTAGGCCAAACTTTTGTCTATCAAATCTAACCTAGTATTTTCATAGCAGGTTTTTGGCATATTAGAATGCAATAGGTAGTGGACATTTGTGATGTATGTTAGAACACACACATGGTGAGTTTCCTATGATGTGACAAATCATAAGAAGCGTTTGCAGTTTTTTTTCCTGGTTATCATAAAATCATAATAATATCCTCAGAAACCCTTGATATGTTTGTAAGGTTCCTTCACTTAGCTCTTCCAATACAGCATACTATGAAGAGAGAAAGCAAATTTATTTAAACCTGGCATAACTGTACAGTACATTAGGTCAGGTATCCACATTAAATCTGAGCATGCCCTGTGGGATAGTAGAAAAACTGCATCACCATAATGGCTGGGTTTGGGTTTTTTTTTTCTTAGTGGATAGAATTAAAGCTTTTACTAGTAAGCAGCCTGTTCCCTTTATTTTCTGCATGTGGGCATGTTGTCTTTGATACAAAGGTTTTAAACCCAGCAGTTTTATTTTTTAAACTATTTCTTATAATGGATAAAGGCACAAAAATACCTCTGCCTCTGCATCATATGCTTAAGTTTTCATGTGCCCCATATGCAGTCTGGTCAACATGTTCAAGGGGAGGTTTTTTGTTTTTTTTTTTCCCCCCTTCACCCTCTGCTACAGATGGTACCATCTGATTTGCATAGTTTTATAGTATATAGTACTGCCTTCATATAGATTTTAGTGTACTAGGATCAATATATCTGTATTGTAGCTGATTATGTCAAAATTAATAATGTGGTTTAATCCAGTAGTCTGATTGATATTGTGGCCTTATTTCTATCAAATTCCTGACTATCATCTTTGTAGTAAAAATATTTCTAGTTAATCTAAATTTAGTTTAACAACCTGGTATGAGATGAGAAAGTCTAAATAAACAGGTCTCTCCTTCATCCCAAATTGTCTGTGTAGTGTGCTGTAAGCTGAAGAAAGTGTAAGCCCAGAAAAGATGGCCAGACTGTCTGTTACACCTTTGTATATGGCAGAAGTCCTGAATCTAAGCTGGAGGCCACAATTTGAGACATGCAGGGTTTAGTTCAATGTTTCTTCTAGTGATCCACTATGCTTTTGATGAATTTCTCGTGTGGTTAAATACATATCTGTGTGAAGTTATGTGTATTTCTTAATTTTAATTTGGAATTTTCTTGCTATATTTACCTCCTAGAAGAACTATCCTATATATATGTTTTCTGTTTTTCATTTACATGTGCTTATAGCCTCTAAGTAAATCAGGGTTTTGCCTTCCTTTTGTGTTTTAGCCTTCCCTTTACAGTTTGTGCTCCTGGGTCTTTTACAACCACGGAAAAATACATGTGGATTTCCCAAATGATGGTGCATCTGTTATATTCAATGAGGAAGCTGACTAAGAGCTAGTGAAATGAAACTGGACAGGCTGAGAGCAATAGGTAAAGCAGATGAAGTTCTGCTAGAATAGAAGCCTGTGCAGAGATTAGTGAAAGATGGAGAATGCACTACTCTCTCAAGCAAAAGAATGAAAGCCTGATTTCATTTCCATAACTATGATACCATTGGACAAATGAATAACAAAACACATTATTTCTCTGTAATGAAATTGTACTAACTGGGTTATAAATAGACTTGGTTAAAGTCCATGTAACAAACCACTATAATTCTCATTTACTCTAGGGATTATAAACCCCAAAAGTATATGACACTGATGATTTCTCCATGCCATGTTCATGGTGTATTACTGGTTAAGTCTATACATCTTGAATAGTGTGCTAGGTTTTGGGCTCCTTGTTACAAGAAAGACCTTGAGGTGCTGGAGCGTGTCCAGAGAAGGGCAATAAAGCTGATGAAGGAACTCTAGAGCGCAAGTCTTCTGAGGGCTGTCTGAGGCAACTAGTGTTGTTAATCTGAAAAAAAGGAGGTTGAAGGGAGACTTTATAGGTCTCTAAAATTACCTGAAAGGAGGTTGTAGCAGTGTGGGTGTTGGTCTCTTCCCTAGGTAACAAGCAATACAACAAGAGGAAATGGCTTCAAGTTGTGCCAGGGGAGGTTTAGATTGGACATTAGGAAAAACTTCTTCACTGAAAGCATTGGAACGGGCTATTTTGGGAAGCGATTGAGTTTCTGTTCCTGGACATATTTAAAAGACATGTAGTTGTGGCACTTAAGGACATGGTTTAGTGTTGAACTTAGCAGTGCTAGTTTAACAGTTGGACTCTATGATCTTTTCCAAGCTAAAAGACTCTATGATTCTACATGGTACTTGCATGGCTAGTGTATCATAAAGGAGGGCACCTTCTATACCAGGAAGTGTCCACCCTTTTGTGGATAAATGAAGGAAGGAGACAGTTCTCTGGGGCTGAAAGCAAGCATTCATTTCCTATAGTTTTAGTTAGAAAATATGTATTTTTGAGTTTTCAACATCTAAAACTGTGTTATCTATATATACATAGTGTATGCTAGCTTTGTTAATTTTCACACAAGAAAGACCAAGAACAGTGAATCACCCTGATACCTTTTAGCTATACATTGAAAGAATTTATATCCTGAGAAGTTCAGTGTGATCTGAGCTTTTGCTCTCCAGCATGCTGAGATAATTTACATGTGTCTTTAAGATCACAGTGATTTGGGTGATTGACATTTTAAAGTCAGATTTACATTAAAAGTTATCAAAAACTTTTTGCAGATTGCAATTTGCTAATGCAAAGAACAAGGGAGAAACTTAACATTTGGTTTCCTATTTGCAGCTATAACTTAGTGACCAAAAAAAAGTGCGTATTGTGCTCTGCAGAAACTTTATCTCTAAAAACATATGGGAATGGATAAGCACTTGGGATTGGGATGAACCCACAATAATTTATAGTAATTAATAGTTTCATTTTAACTTCTAATTGGTTCTCTGTCTCTTATTCTTCATCAAAGGAAGTGTAGATTCAGGTATGATCCTGATACTGCAATCAATTCATTTTTAATGTTCCTGAGGATAATTTTCAACCAGATAGGGTGATTTGTTTGTCTGACAGGTTACTATTTAGTTGGCTGAAGGAGGTACGTTTCATTATTTTATTCTAATAGAGTGATATAAAAGATGTTTAGATAATTTTAGTGGGGAAATGGAGGATTTTACACTAAAAACTTTTTTGTGTTGTGACCTGTTTTGTTGGGGTTTTTCAAATTACAAATTTGCCTAGGTATTCCTAAAAACCGCATGCAGATGTCAATTTTCCAAAATCTGAAATGGATTTAGGAATGGCCTTGAAACTGTAACTTGGTCAGTCACAAGTCTTAATTTGGCTAGGGTGAATACAGATTTTGGGGGCAGGACTTGATGGCATCAAGTGTTGTACAATAACCTAGTAGTCCCAACACCAGCTTGTTCATAGCTGCTTTGAAAAAGGAGGTGGTACCGCGCAAGATGGAGATTCAAGGGCTGGTGACTAATGCCAGTAAATAGAGACACCAGAGAGTGGAAAACAGTGATCCCTCTGGGTCATCATTTTCTACCAAAACTGACTACTGCAATGGAGGGAGTTGCATAAGGATGTTCTATTGAAAAAGGCAAAATAGGAGAAAAGAAAAAAAGTCTAACTCTAGAAATTTATCAGAAGGAGGAGGGGACTGGGCACAAGATGATGATCATGGATGTTAATTTCAGTGCTAGCTCAAAAATATTTATGAAATCTGTTGTGCTGAATGATCTGTTGTGAAAGTGGCATATGTCAAGTCCAAGAATGAGCATTATGCTATAGTTTGATATGAGGAAGAGAGGAAATGGATTGAATAACCTTATTTTCTACTGGCTTTCTGATCGTAGCAAAGAAAAAAATGGAAACAAAAACCACACCAACCAAGGAAAAAAAAAAAAAAAGCTTGTCTCACTACTTACAGCCAGGGCTGAAATAAGTGTCATAGGTTCCAAATATCAGAATTTCCAGGAGGGAGAAAAAAGAGAGGGGAAGAAGGAGAGAAGAGGCACACCAGGACACCAGGATAGCTTACAAAATATGAATTTTCAGATGACAAGTGCAGTTTCCTGCCACTGTCCACTTTAAATTGTAATTTGTGATGGTGACAACCATTATATACTCAGACAAGCAGAAATTAGAAGTATAAAAATTCCTTGAGATTAAATTTGCAAAACAGACATTGAAATAACCCACTTTTTCAGGCTGTTCTGAATCCATAGGACCTAACTTAGCTTATTTTTCAATCACCTTGCCACCTTTCACTTTAAGGTACCTTTATGCTAGTAAAAACTAATACCTAAATAGCCAAAATCTCTTGAATAGCATGATTTCAAACACTGATTTTTCCACATCAGCTACAGTTCAAAATAATTTCCCCATGTGTCAATCTCAAGAAGTTATTTTTAGAGGCTCCTTAGGGAATGATGGGAGGTAGTTTTAATGTGCTATAGGATGTTTGCCACAAATCAGTCTGCTCATTTTAGTGGGATGAGGTGCTTTGCTCCCAAGACGCAGAGAAGCCACTATGTGAAATGGTGAAGAGAATTTCTCTGCAATTTAGCATCCCACCATGCCAAGATTTGTACTGAGCGAGTACTTCTTGAGAGCAGTAGGATTAGTCCTGAGATGGAAGTTTGTGAATATTATGTTGTTGTTATATTATTTTGTGAATAAGGAATTGTGAGAGAAAATACAACGTTGATAATTTTGAATACACAAGACATGGATGTTTGAGGTTTTAGTCACGATGATTAATCAGAAATTCCTTCCTTGCAAAGGTCCCTTGACTATCCTAACTACAGAGAAACCAACAAAACAGCTCTTTCACTACATCCTTCTATCATGTCTGTAACCCTTTGACTCTGTTAGCATCCTTGTGCTGTATTATTGTCCTAGTATTCACTAAGCAAATGCAGTCATGTTGTGGATCTCTTGAAATATTTGTGGAAAACATTGAAATATTTGAGGAAAGCCCATAGATAGAAGTGCTAGAATTGTGGTAAGTTGCTGTTTCTCTTCTTTGCTGTCACTCTCAACTGTCTTTTTTTAGTATATTGTAAAAGAAATATCACATAGTATGTGATATGAGTTATGTGGACTTATACACTATATAGTAGTGAACTGAAAGTGTGTGAACTAGGGACCTGTAGGAAGTGATGAAGATTTCAGTGTTGTGGATTTTTTTTTCCTCATTTTCTTGCTGTTACATTCTCTTTTCATTTCCCTGTGGTCTGTTTCTTGCCTAGTCTACATAAATCTGGAAGCAACAGTATTCTCAATTGCCAACTAATGTTTCTCACCTCCTTTTAAAACATATGCAAAAATAAGGGTGCCACTTAATGAAGCTTTACTGCTATATTTAGTGATAGCCATGTTCATTAATTAATTGCTATGTTATGTTTTCTATTCAGAACTATTTAATAAGGCTAGAAAATGGGAGGACATGTCATCCATAAGAGTGGTTGCTAAGCACCTTGCAGAATATGACCCCAGGAAATGATGGAAAGAAGAAATTATAGGAAAAGGGGAAATGGGGTTCTTCTTTGAATATTCAGCAGTTATTTCTGCCTTTTTCTCTGTGTCATGGGACTTCTCATAGCTCCAGTATCTATGTAGCTTTCAAGTAAAAATAAGCAGCAACCCAGACCCTTCTGAATTTTTTTAGTGCCATCTCTTAGTTTTGAGTGCAAATGCTTTGATTAGATAGATTTTTTTCCTGATTTTCTTTTAAATATTATTCCTGTTATCTGTCCCTTAATACTTAAACTACATGCATAAAATAAACATCATGAATATCAGTGTATTTCAGAGCTGTTTTAAACAGCCATGTTACAATTTTCCTTCTAAGAGAAGGGGCAGTAGATGCTTAATTGTCTTCTCGCAATAGTTATAGTAATGATCCATTTAAACATATGCCATTAAGTATTTTAAAATTGTTTGTTGGAACATGGTCAAGGTCATGCTGTTAGGAGCCAAAAGCAAACCCCACGAGAATAAAAAAAAAAAGCCAAAGATCATTTTGGTGTAGACAACTGGGTGTGTTATAAGTGACAACTAGCTGATATCCAAATCACACAGACCAAAGGCAAGGCAAACATGCACTGGAAGCTCAGGGGAATTCAATGTCACCATCTAGGACATGATAAAGTAACTTCCTGCACTCAAACATATTAAATAAACAACTGCATTATGTTTTTTCTCACTTTGCCTTCAGCTTTCTCACTTTTTCTCACTTCAGCTTAGACCTCAAATACACATGAGGGAAATCTGGTTCACTTGTCCTAAATAGTCCCTGGGGTGCTTCGAAGTCAGTCTCAGCAGAAATGGAATTTTGAGTGTGCAGTAGTGTACTGGATCATTCCCTGGCAGGAGCACAGAGCTGCTTTATCTGGGATCCAAGGTTTACATGAACTCATAAGGATTATGAGTGTTATGACCTGTCACTACATAACTGGTTAATGGAAAAAGATAATACTTTAAACAGGAGATTGGGACAGAGACTTGCTATGTTTGTAAGGTGCTTAGAACAACAAAGTTCCTCACTGACATGTTAAAACAGTAACAATAAGGCACATTAACGCTTAAGTCTATCCATGCTAAAATCCATTCTCTAGAATGAGCATAAAAGGTGGAGAGAGAGTGAATGCAAGAGGCATTGCCATCCCTTGTGTTATCTGGTATTAATCAGTATTCTATCCAGTGGCAGTAAGGGAAATCACGAGGAGTCTGAAAGCTTTGGCTATATTACTGTCATCTGGCTTCCATGTGGTCAATCTTTGATTCCTTTTGAATTCTCCTTAGCTGAAGTTCCTGGGCCTAAAATAACATTCTTTATCTCCCCCATCATATCCAAACCTCATTTTGCTTTAAACCACCCCCTCAGCCTGGCCTCAGAGTGATTGACGGAGTGATCTGCCAAAATTTTTCACCCCCATCCTGGCTTCTTACATAGCATATTCTTCTAAAGGAATACAGAAATACTGAATAGAAGTCAGGCTGCAGTAAGTAATTCAGCCTTGTGCTGGTTGCGTGTGGGGAACTGAAAACAACCTAATTGAGGAGTGTAAAATCACCTGAGGTAATGTCTCCTGATATTAGAGTAAAAATGTAGTGATAAAATGGCTCTTCATAAAGAATAATAATATTAATAATTTTAAAGACTCCTGTATCTCGTTTAAACTTAAATGAGCCCATTATTGCTCTCCTGCAAAGCACAAGGCAAGGAGCTTGCTCACTTTCAATAAACTCAGTTGTATTAAAAGGAAGAATTTAGTCATGGATCTTTCATTATAATTCCTACAGTGAAAATATGGAGGTAAACAAAAGTGATTTTCATTTATTTACTTTTATTTGGAAACACATATCTAGATTAAAAATAGCTTTAGAACCATTACCACCTCCTACTGAAAACTTCATAGTCTCAATTATAAAAACACAGTGGAAAGGAGCCTGCTCCATGTTACAGAATTAGTATGTAAAGTAAAATACAACTGCTTCCCTGGAAGTCTGTAAAGTTTCTTTAACCTTTCTATGCCTGAGAAGTCTGAGGCTAGGTATTTACTAGTTCTGTCTCCCTTTAAGCATTTGCTTATAGAAGGAGCTCTGGTTGACATCAAAGGACAGGAACTTGGGTATGTGGTAATAAATAAATAAATCAGCCCTAATGAACACTGATGGTAACTGGCTGCCATCCCTTTCTCTTATCCCAAACTAGTTTCTACAAAGCCGTGGCTGTGGAGTTCATCAATAGCTGTTCTGGTGGCTATAGTCAGGAGCATAAAAGATTAGATAAACTTCATCTTTATTTTTGAACCAAGTTTAGAAACCCAGTGTTTAGTTTTCTGGTCTCCCTGTTCTTTTCTAACCTGCTCATTTTGTTAGAGGATGCTTTATTTTCATGGGGAACAATTTTTTCTCTTCATTGTAAAACTCATGTTTAGTGGTGGTTATATTAAAGGCAATTTCAGGGAGAGTAGTTTGGGTTGGTTTTTTTTTTCTGTTTGTTTGTTTTCCCCCCTCCTTAAAAAGAATACCTTTTTATTTTGGTTAAATTATTTTTCTCAGAGTAATCCAAAGCTGTGTCCATCTGGTGTTTTTTGGGTTGGATGGATGATTCCTGAGGAAAAAGTCTATCAAGCTGGCAAATTATTGTGGAGATTTTCTTGGTAGACAAAAAGTACCCAACAACCAAACACCAGAAGTTGCTGCTGCGTCCATGGCGTTCTAGAAATCAGATTAGCATGGGATTGTGGCTCCATACTAGGTCAAAGATAAAATCCTGACACCACAGATATCAATTAAACCAACTTATATTATCTTAAAATTAGCCATGATTTCACTTTCTGTTGTTACATCCCAGTTACACTGATTGTTTTTCCACCAAACCTGAATATCTTAGACATAGCTATATGGGAAATCTTGATGAGTATTTATTATATGCGGTGATGGAATTTGTCACTAGCAGTAATAAAAAACGCTCAGTTTTCCTAAATCTGTTCAGTTTTAAAAGCACTGAAGAACATTGCATCCAGTAAGTTTACAATTATGAACCTCAATTTAAAGGAAGGAAAGCTGAAGAGCAAATTTTAGTAAATAATTTGCCAAGGAGGTATGGAAAATTGGTGACAAAAGAGGTATTACAACTTCTTATGTTGAAGTCATGAATAAAGTGTTTGTTCCAGTAGAATACAGCTCCTGCAGCTCTTCCCTGACCAGAAGAGACATTAAACTGTCTCTAGTATCTTCCACAGACTCTGGGAGGAAGAAATAAAAAATTAACTCTTTAAATAAATGCCTCTAGCTCCTTATTGCTTGTATCAGTGTTCTAATGAAAAGACTGATTGTTAAAAAGAAATCATAATAAACAAATCTAACATAATACCAATTCACAGTGTTCCCTACAACATGTCATATGGGCAGGAAGATTGGTTGCTCTGATATCTAGATGTTTGTAAGGTCTTTAATCAAGATATTCTTCCAACTCATAATTCAACACCACAGAGCGAAATACAGTAGGTAATTGAAACTGATTGGAAAAATATGGATTTCCACCCCTTAGAAGAAACTTAGGAATTCTTAAGGGGAAAAACCTCAGAGCATTAGTAGTTTAAATGAAAAATATGCTGACATATCTCTACCAGGAAAAAATAAATAAAGATAAAAGCTGCAGGAAAGAGTAGGTGACAATAATTAGTTTGTTGTTTTAAATTAGGAGATCTCTTGGGCCAGATGTTAGTTGTCAGAGAGTGATGCCCCCTCCTGAGACATGTAATGAAAGTGAGATAGCCGGGGGCCTTGGGGAAAAAAAACCCAACCTCTCTGTTTGGAGATGTCATTTTATTACAACGCTCTTGCCATTTGCCTGAAGCATCTTGTGACTGGGGATAGAAGAAAAAAGGGAGAGAAAGAGAGCATGCAGGGATTGATAGAAGGGTTGTAGGCAGAATTTGTATTCAATCATAGTCTGGTCAGCAGAGCATGCATGCTTCTAATTAGCATAAGGAGGAAGGCAAGAAACCTGTCTCCGCCATCAGAGACAGAGCAGACAGGCGCAGTCTCAGGGCTGTCCGGAAGAGCTGCCACTAATGTCTGCAACTCATTGCAATGCAGGTGACAGAAATTAGAGAAAGATATCAGCAGAATTATCCTTATTTTCTCTGCCATTCACTGCCTGCTCTTATTAAGCAAACAAAGAGTCTAAGGCACTTTTTATGTTGTGGAGCACTGACAGTATAAGCTACAGCCCTGCAGACTGCTTTCTAGGCCAGCTGCTCTAGGGCTTTGCTTGGCTGCTCAGTAGGGACAGCACCACAGCCACGGTTTTCGGCGACCCAGGGACATTTCTCTGAGCATCCAGAGTAGTAGGTTCACCTTCCCAGTGCCCATGCTGGTGCCTGCTGGGGACTCAGTGGCCCTGGAGTGCCCTGGGATAGGTGAGCAGGTTCCTCCCAGTACAATGTGCTGAGCAAGGCAAATCAGCAAATTGTGTGGCACAATATGGCTGGGGACCCAAAGTGCACCCCAGCTCCCCATCATGTAGTTTATTTGAAGGACGCTCATTATATTCTGTGTGGTTTAGGTCGATGTTTGACATTAATCCAGGTCAATGAGTACAAACAGTGCTACAAAATTTGCTTCAAAGGTGACAAATTAGTTCATGCTTTGCTACTTAGCTCCTACAGTGCACACAAGCATAACCAAAATAGCCTGGATAAAACCATTTCAATTGCAATAGATCAAAGCTTTAATTTTTCTCACCAGTCACATTTATAGCATTTACATTTCACTTTTATTCATGTCTTTGCATTTTATTTCTGCAGTAGAATGACAAATATTAACCTGATTTCATACAAGGAATAATACACTTCCTAACATTTGCATGTGGTTGTGCTAACCTATTAAAAGTATTTTTTGCCTCATGAGCTACAAATGTAAAGGAATATGATGAATACAGAAAATTACAGAAGTTCTGCAAAAGTTCTGTCACTCAAAATTATTTTCCCAGACTTAAGTATTTCAGAGCCAATCAACCTTGAAACAACATTTGCATTTACTTTATCTCAGTGGGGTGAAGGACTGAATTGGTTTTGATTTATTTTTGTTTATAGAACGATTGAAAAATAAATCTTTTTAAAAATTACTCATTTCAGATGCCCACATGATGCATATTTTAGTATCTGCTCTAAAAGGTGCACCAGCAGCATTCTGCATTTTAACAGCTTCTAACTGGTTTAATAAAGTGCAGTTTACATTCGTGACTTCCCAGCATGAGCACTGTATTGTATCAGATGATGCAGCTGCTTACTTTTAATCAAATGACAATTTAAAAGACATAAAGACATACCTCTATCTCATTCCCTGGTTAGAATTTCAGCACACAGGAGTTAAAGAAGGAATGTTACAGCAGATGATGGCACTTGTAATCTCTCAACTGGCTGCTGGTGGTGTTATGAGATCCTTCTCATAAACCCACCTGCTGTCCAAAAGTCATGGGATTTTTCCATTAATTATGTAAGATTACTTTAAATTTCATGGTCTTCTGGGACTCTATCCTGATTACACACAGAGTTGAAGATGCCTAGCACTTTGCAGGTTTAATCCCCGGGTTTGCAGATTTCAAGGAATCAGAGAAGTTAATTAACCATTGCTATTCCTATTTAGTGGAAGTAACGCTTAAATACTAAATGTCAGAGCGTATCTTCCAGATACATTCAGTGTAGTCAAACCTCCCAGCTTGCAGTTCATTATGAGTATTTTACAATGTTCATATCTGCTTTAATCTCTCAAACATGCAGCTAACCTAATAAACTAAACCTGGTTTTGCCACTTTGTGGAGGTGAGCCTATGGGTATTTTTGGTTTTTATTTAAAGTGAAGTTTATGTGAAGACCTTTTATGGAGATTGTATGAAAGTCAGAATGTTTTAGGAAGTGCTCATGTGATGGAAAACCCTATGTTTTATTCTAAAAATTGACTTTGACACTAGGACTTCTTGAAAATCCAGACAATTTTGAAAGCATTTATATATATTTATGAATTGTATGTGGAAAATAAAAAGCTGTGGAATCCCTTTCAGCTGAAAGTTGTCAAGGAAGATACAGTTCATTAGAATAGATTAAATGACACAGTGACAAGCAGGACCAGGTATCTTAAGCATTACCACATATTTTTTAGCTCATCAGGTTTAAACAGGAGGTACTGTTTCAGTCTTGACCATATAGTCCATTACCTTCTTCTAATGGTAAGGCTATCACCCTAATTCAGAGGACCAGATTCAGTGCAACTGTTTCAGCACTGCAGCAAAGTGTTGCTAAAGGCAGTGATGCCATTATATTTGTTATTTTTTATTACTGTTTAATTTACATGTGGAAATGAAGGGTTTCTGCAGACATTCCACAATTTTTTGGTGATAGTACAGGTAGTGTCTGGAGGCTTTGATCTGCTCAGATACCCTGATAAGATGGGTACACTCCTTCAGATAAATGAACTGTCTTGGTTTTGTCTTTCTCAGTAGGAAATGTGTTAATTCCCCTGAAGACTGTAGTGTGGGAAACTTTATGCAACACTGTGACTTTCTTGGTTAGTTTTTCTTAGTTTCATTAGTTTGTTAAGTTAGTTGCTTACTTTACAAATCTATAAAAGGTGATTAGACTTTTTACATTTCTTGTACAGGAATGTCTCTTGCCTGTCATTGTCTAAGTGGTATGTAAAATTCCTTCCTTTCCCCTTCCCCTTCTTCCTTCAGTGTTTATATCCAGATGAAAATCCTGTCTCATTATTCTGCTGGAATTTGAGTTCATGCCCACACCACATCCGTCTCTTGTAGTGCTCAGTTTTGCAGGCTGAAGTCAGCCTTCTTTCTCATTTTGACTTCCGTTTTCCTTCTTTTACGTTCTTGTTCTCAAAATGTGTCAGAGTAGAAGACAGATCGGAAGTTCTGTTTTACAGTTAAAAGCAAAATCACCCTGTAAAATGCCTGTTTATTCTTGCTTGTTTTGTTTTGCTGTTCTGTGTTTCGTGAAGGTTCACTCTGATGAAACTTTTACATTCTTTTCATGAGTTTTGGATTTTTAGCTGAAACTTTTTCCATTGCCTGTGCCTGTTCACTGAACTGAAGTTGTTCTCAGCTTTCTTTCGGGGTTTTTTTTTGTTTTTGTTTTTTTTTTGTTATTTTTTTTTGTTGTTTGGTTTGGTTTCTGCCAAAACAGATTCTTTTTGGCTTAAATAACCCACTCCACCCACACAGACAGCAGTAGCCTCTGCAATTCTTAAATGGGTTGCATGGGTAATTCTGCCTATTTAGTCCTGATCCTGGTTTTGTATACACATTATATTAAATGGATGAACAATGTTTATATCTGAGGGAGCAGATCAACCTTTTCCAAAATCTTCAGTTATCAAAGGGTTCTAATATATGGTGACACTGAGATGCAATGCTTTAAATAAACTACTACAGCAAGATGTTTTCCTTTGTGCAGCTGAAAATGAGAGTCAGAGGTGTTTCAGAAGTGCCTGGATTCCTTATTTTAATTTTCTTTCAGTGGGAGGTAGGCCCTTAGACTCTTTAAAACCCTGTGCCTCTGAGTGCTGTTTCCTTCTTTGCAGTTTCACATCCTTATTTTTGATAGGATTTTGCTGATACCTGATCCAAGTGTTGTTACACCATTTCTCATGATGAATTCTCTGTGCCTCTGCTTGTGTTGGAAGTGGAAGAAGATTTGTTGGATAGAGAACAGGGACTGTCTATGTGAAAGGAGGAGTAAAATAAGGCAGAGAGCAAGAACAGCCTGCTGATCCTACCTCAGTGTGCCTGTTGGTACTGGACCCCTTTAAAGGTGGCCAGTGTGGCCAGAGACCTGGCCAGATCAGCAGATCTCATACATCTTCTACCTAAAAACTTGCTGTTTGTAGGTACCATGTGTCTCAGTCCTTTCCTCTTGTTTTTCTTACAATTCTTCTCAAATACTTGCTGCAGTAGAACCTCTCTCTGGCGACAGTTTAGTGTGTGGTGTCCCTGCTCATGGCAGGGGGGTTGGAACTAGATGATCTTAAGGTCCTTTCCAACCCTAACTATTCTATGATTCTGTTTCTCTGCTCCTCATGAGTTTACTGTCTGTGTGAGTTTGTGATTAGTTATGCCTGTATCTAGGCAAGGTAGAAATAATGTTGGTATAGCAGAGAATGTCAAAAATCCTAGTGCCCTTTGAAAATACAATGGGCCCACAGGTGATACTGCATTAACTGTTTTGTAGATTTTTGGAATTATGTTGCTAAATCTGCAATTAATAGAAATATTATCAAAACGGCTAAGAGCCATCTTGTACTACTGTATGGTCACAATAAAATATAGCTTAATGGAGCTGCAGGCTGTACCACATGAAGTGAATTTACTTATGTGTAAGCTGTAAAGGCTCAAAACAGGTTTGGCAATGTTCTTCCAAGCGGCTCCATTTGATGGGTATTTCACCCTTGTGTTTCTCTCAAAAATGGTGCTCAACACAGTACCGCAGCCTCACTCTTGGTACAGATCTTGCAGGCTATTTCAAGGCCTGCTTTCAGGCACTGAGATACACATTGCCTTTCTGATTTCTGATTGAAACACGCCTTGGTGTGAAGGTGTAAAAACAGGAGGAAGTCTCAGGGCCACCTTGTCCACTATGTACATGCTAGCACAAACTAGATTGCAGGCTCACAGCAGAGTGTTTGTGTTTGGCAATGTTGTGAAGGCTGTGTTTGAAAAGCATTGTACAGGTATCTACTTTGGTGTCTTTGCATCACAGTTCTTGTGTTCCTTTGGCAGGAATATAAAAATGTTATCTAATTTTAATTTTTTTTTTTTAACTTTCTAACTCTGTTCTGTAGACCTGCTGAGAGACCCATTAGACCACATGAATCTTATCAGACCTAACTCAGGAAACATACATCCCACTGCACAGTATATATTTTAAAGAGAAGTGCCTTATTAAGTTGTTATTTTCAGGAGGGAGGAGTTAGGAATGTTTATAATTTCTTTACTGAGCTGGTGCCATAGAGTTTGGCATACCAGACACTGTAATCAACCCTTCGATTTTTCAGCGTCTTACTGCTTCACTCTCATCCTGTCTCATCAGCTTCCCCTTTTAGGTTTTTCTGACACAGGACATGGAGCAAGGGGAAGAAACTTTTTTTCATCTGCTGTTTTCTGGGGACTGGGAGTCCTTAGCTCCCTGCATGTAACTCAATAGAATGAAACAGTGCATTCTCTAGATCAGTATGTGCACGTGTTCTGAAAAGTGGTCTTTTTTCCTCTGTCTTCTCTCTAATCCTGTGCTTCAGATTGTCAGTCTCTCTTGGGCAGAATGGGAGACTAGGAAATGCTTCAATAACCTGAAACATCACTAATTATCATGTCAGATCCTATGAGAAGTGCAGAGAAACATTGTAAATTTAAGGGGAGAGTTTTGTCTTCAGTATGTACTTGCTTTGATGTTAAAATATGTTTGTTTTCAGATTTTGATGCCCAGTGGCTATTTAAGATATAATTTTAGGAATGTCAGCCCCCCTCCCCCTAATGATAAGATGCTTCAGTCATTCATTCAAAAATTATAATGCTGTTTTCATGTGTTCAGGGACCAAATGTATCTCTCAAATTCCAGGTGCCAGGAAGGGCACAGATAAGTGGAAATCCACAAGTGGGACATTCATGTTTGCAACTGCTCAGGTTCCAGGACATTTTATTGATGCTATATCATTAAATTATGAGATAAGAATAAAAATACATTCTTTTTTTTGGGTGCTAAGTGGTACAGAAGAGGGAAGAGAATATGATTGCATCTCAGAGATAATCATTAAACCCCAGATCATAAAGGGCAGATCATGTGTTGCTGGGCTTCTCTGTAGGCTACAGGTAGTTTATGTAGTTCACCGGGTTGCCAGATCTTCCATACAGCCCGGATCTCCCTTGCTGTGATATGACACGCTTTCTGTGTTCAGGAGTGGACTAGGTAACTAATGTTAGACAGTGCAATTTATGTCTGAGTACTACATTTGTCCAAATGGAGAACATTCCAGAAAGTTTTCCTAATGGAGTTAAGTATATGGAGATCAGGCTTGCTTTACAGTACTATCTAGTATTTTATGACTCTTGTATCACGTGGAGCAAATGAACATGAAGCATACAGGTGCAGAGAAGCAACGTGCATTTAAGAGTGGGCTCTTCCTGCAAATTGCAATGAACATCAGAGGAAACTTGATTTAAGAGAGGGTGAAGTGTACAGGGAAGGATCGAGGTGATAGTCAGGAGGAAAATGCTTTGTATTTCCTCACCACACATCTTGACATCTGAAATCCTCACTGGACCATAACAAGTATCACTTTACGGGCTGATAGCAAGCATCTTAAAAAAAGGGGGAGATATGAGTATATGACAACAAAGAAGAATTGGTAAAGGGGTATTGCACATCAGAGTTGGACTGCACTAGAAATCATCCACAGTATTTATTTCCTAAGTATAAAGATTATCTCAGTGAAAATCATTTTCCAGTTTGACAATTTCATTTTAGTGTTACTTGATCTACTTTTTAGACACCTGGGAAATCAGTGTAACATTTTACCTCTCCCCATGCCAAAACGTGAGCTTTTAGATGACTAATTTGCTCTGCGTGCTTTCAAAGATGGGTTACACTTAGTGCTTATTTAGAGTAGAATTTCCACATTACTCTGGGGCAAATCCTCTTTAATGCAAGTACTAATATAATGCAAAGGAGATATCTAGCAGAGGTCCTGAGTAATCGCTTGCAATCTCTTTTCTATGTTTTCATATCGCTGAGACCTTATTGTACCAAATGGGTATTTGTGATTCCATCTTAAAGGAAATAGAAAAGTGAACTTATAAAATTGTTTTCCAAAAATCAATATTCAGAAAGGCTAAGACACTGTTTATGACATGACAGATTTTCACCTAAGTAGAATCAAATGTGTTCTACTCTAGGGCAAAGTGGTGTCAGTAACGATTTGCACCAAAAGCACAAACTGCAGCCGAAATTCCTGCAGCTGGAAAGTCCTTTATTTTATGTTCTCCAGGCTCATGACCTGATAAGTGACTAATTAAAATCTCTAGAGAACATTAAAGGAAATAAAGTTCTGCAGGTGTGCCTTGAAGGACTGTATAAAAGTACTTTCTATGGGGTTTCTGTTTTTTTCTGGGGGAAAGGGGTGATCCCTGGAGTCCCTGCAGTTTACATAGCAGCACAACTTGCAGCAGACCAGGAAGCAGGAAAACTTTGAAAGCTGACAATTGCAATCAAATTACCAATGAGTACGTTTCTGGACTTGTGATATCTGGGAGTATTGTAGTACAAAAGGCTGCTTAAGATTCTGCTGCAGTGATGTGGATAAAGGGTCAAACAGATTTGGTTTGAGGCTGATGCTTTCAAGCTCAATAAATATGTTGGTTAGGGACCTCCTGATAATTGTTGAGCCCCAAAGTGCAGCTTTTTAAAGGGTTTACATCTAAACTGAGACCTTAACATTGATCAGAGCAGATCGACCATCTTGGTGATGGACTTAGAGGAAAATGTAAACAAATAAAGAAAGTACATTGCTATTTCACTTACCAGTGGGAGTGCTTCTGTACTTATTGCTAGGCAGTCGTTTAAGTAACTTGCTGGACTTGGAACATGAATCAGAGTGTAAAAGTAATATGAGACTGGTTGAGGATAGCATCTCTAGTAATACACTGAAGAAAACTACCACTGAATTGCAGTATACAGCGGTAGTTAACAGTCATGAGCCCTTTGATATTTTTTGCCTGAGAGAAGGATGTTGCCATGATCTTGCTCTGTGGGGAAGTTAAAAAGAGGGGTTTTAAACAGGGTGTTGAGTTACAGTGAAATTAATGAATGCTTTGTTTGTGCTGCTTTCATCTTTTGAAGTAGACGAACTATACCTGATTTAGGCTATTAGATAAACAGATGGTTTTGCAGATATTTACATGGATGGCCACTTTTGAAGAAAAGATGGGAAAGCCAACAGCTGCAGCATGGGGCAGTTAAAATGCTAAAGGCACGGATAAAGGTGAGCAAATGCTTGAACTTTTTTATCAAGAAACCAGATTTGCTTTACTGCCATTTACTGCTGGCTGGAATTACTTAATTTGAAATTTAATAGAACTCTTAATTCTCTCTAAAGACATAGAAAGCTAGATGCTTGAAATGGTATGTGTGCTATTATGTGTCATAGAATCACAGAATGATAGATTAGTTTGGGTTGGAAAGGACCTTAAGATCATCTAGTTCCAACCCCCCTGTCATGAGCAGGGACGCCAAACACTAAACCATGTCACCCAAGGCTCTGTCCAGTCTGGCCTTGAACACCACCAGGGTTGGAGCATTCACCACTTCCTTGGGAACCCATTCCAGTGCCTCACCACCCTCACTGTGAAGAACTTCTTCCTTAGATCTAATCTGAACTTCCCCTTTCCTTG
>NW_009941220.1:8096-22170 GCF_000696875.1 Nestor notabilis | reverse complement strand
CCTCCTCTGGACTTGCTCCAACAGCTCCATGTCCTTTTATGTTGAGGACACGAGAACTGGACACAATACTCCAAGCGAGGTCTCACGAGAGCAGAGTAGAGGGGCTGGATCATCTCCTTTGACCTGCTGGTCATGCTTCTTTTGATGCAGCCCAGGATACGGTTGGCTTTCTGGGCTGCAAGCGCACACTGAAGCTGGCTTATGTCAAGCTTCTCATCAACCAGCACCTCCAAGTCCTCCTCTGCAGGGCTGCTCTGGATCTCTTCTCTGCCCAGCCTGTAGCTGTGCCTGGGGTTGTGCTGACCCAGGTGTAGGACCTTGCACTTGTCTTGGTTAAACTTCATGAGGTTGGCATCAGCCCACCTCACAAGTGTGTCCAGGTCCCTCTGGATGGCATCCCTTCCCTCCAGTGTATCAACCAAGCCACACAGCTTGGTGTCGTCGGCAAACTTGCTGAGGGCACATCAATCCCACTGTCCATGTCACCAACAAAGATATTGAACAACACAGGTCCCAGCACCGATCCCTGAGGGACACCACTCCTTACTGTTTTTCAACTGGACATTGAGCCGTTGACTGCGACTCTTTGCGTGCAGCCACCCAGCCAGTTCTTTATCCGCTGAGTGGTCCATCTATCAAATTGATGTCTCTCCAATTTAGAGACAAGGATGTTGTGTGGGACAGTGTCTAATGCTTTGCACAAGCCCAGGTAGATGACATCAACTGCTCTGCTGCTGTCCATCAGTTCTGTAAATTAATTTAGCCTCATTAAGTATTGAGATCAACAACTTCAAACAATGTAGGGTTGTTTGACTTCTCTTCACACTTAATTCATTTAAAAAAACTATGAAAAAATATTCAAGCATTTTGTTTGAATTTGCTCATTAGAAAGCAAGTAATAAACTGTTTCTACTAGACTTTGATAAGGAAAGTAGAAAGTGCAGATTACTGGGATCAAGAATCTTGTAATAATGTTTAAAAACTGGAACCTGATTTATAACTCAGTTTTTGAAATACATAAGTATGTTGAGGACATGTCTTTTTCCCCTAAAAAAACTGTCAATGTCAGCTGCCAATAAGATGAAGATCCAACTTGTTTTCTTCTGCTGGCTTATTTCAAAGTAAGAGAAATCACATTGGTAACCACATTGTTTACAGAAGAACTTCCTCTTGTCCCTACTGGACATTTTGTAAGAGCATTTTCAAGCCCTATCTTAAGACCTCCCAGTGCCTGT
Source organism: Nestor notabilis (assembly GCF_000696875.1). Classification (NCBI taxonomy): domain Eukaryota; kingdom Metazoa; phylum Chordata; class Aves; order Psittaciformes; family Psittacidae; genus Nestor; species Nestor notabilis. The sequence goes on along the minus strand of NW_009941220.1, from coordinate 20,935 downwards.
ATTGTTCTACTCTTGATCTTCCCCTACATGCTATAGGCTATAGGCTGCCTGCCTTTTTGTCCTGAAACCTTTCTTTCCCTGGAACCAATTTCTTTGAAACACCTTTTCTCAGTAACCTCTGAACTCTCACTTTTATCTCAAACTTGTTTATCTTTCCTAGAGCAGATAGCGTATATTTTGTTGTGATTTCTTAAAGGATTCATAAAAACAATAGCAGTATAACACTCTTCAATAGGCAGTACTATTTGCTTTACTGTTACTGTCCCACTTGCCACTGAGTTTTTCCCTATTTCTAGCTCTAGTGTTAGTAAGATTAGGTTTGTTTCTTAATTAAAATCAGGCCTTATATAAAAGCTCATACATATGCATAAGTGTTTCACAATCAAATCATTAGTGTTACTGCTTAACAAATAAGGGGGAAAAATTAGATTATAGGGTGCTAACATAAGGATTGTGCCTGATAATCTAGCCATGTGAACTGCTAGGCTCATTTAGAGGTTTTGTACTTCTGCTTGTTTTTAAAGTTTAGATTTGTCATGAGCTTGTTCGATGATAAAGGAAAGTTAGTAATAAAATTGCAGAGGGAAAAATTAAAACACCATGAATCTCTGTGTTCAAAGGTCTCTGGAAACTAATCAAGCATCCTAGCCTTAGAGTAGGCTATACTTTGCTACTGTTGCTGCTGTGCCATAACCTTTGTACAGGGCTAGTGAAAAATTGTACAAAAAGCATCTTAAGGAAAGCAGTATCACAGCTAGTTAGGGACCACAACTCACTTTTCGCCATGCATTCAGCTGACAGTAGAGCAGTGATGATAAGAACAGGGAGGGTTCATAACACAGATCAAAGGAGTTTTACTGTTCTCTGGACTGAACTCCAAGACCTTCCATAGAAGCATTCAGTTTCTTTTTCATTAGATTTTTTTTTACTACTTCTATTAGGACCTGTAGAACATAGGAAGAGTAATTTAGTAAGTAATTTATGTGGCCTATTTGGAATGTAAATATTACAGAAATCTACACTTCTGTAAAAGCAGTTTCCCCTCCACAGAGAGCTGCTCTGTTCCCTTCTAAGCCAGTCTGAACCTCATAACAAATAGCAGATCACTGCTGTAGGTAAAAAAGCTCATTAGATATCTCATAGACTCACTGAAAATCTCATTGTAATTGTTACCATTTTTTTGGGAGGCATAAATAGATAGCTAGCAGACATGTTGTGTACAATGATGTACACAGGTGAAATGGCATCGATTTTTGTTAAACTGGTGGAATTCAGAGTCTTCACCCCTTGCATTATAGTTTCTGACAAGAAAAATACCATGATACTGGTTCATACCTCAGCAGAATCTAGCTCTTCTAATCCCTCTAGTAATGGCAGTTCAGCAGAGTTTTTACTACTGGATTTTAACTTTTTTCCTCTGGAAGCAGTCCACTATCTTTTCCCCAGCTATGTTGGGTGCACTAAAGTGTTTCTTCTTTTCTGACAGATTTTGGGCAGTTTATGGAAAATTCACTCTGTGCATAATGATTACACTTGGACGTAGTTCTGACTGTCAAACCAGAAGGCAGGTTATGCTACCCCACTGCAAAGGGAAGGTTTTTTTTGTTTGTGGGATGAGAATTATTTTTCCCTCAGCTCTCAGAATCTGCGCAAACTTTATGCTCCTCTTTTCCTTATAGGTACATGTTTTTAAGAGTGTGCTAGATTTCAAACCAGAATACAGCAGAATTTTTCTGTGCTTACTTTCCTAGCTAGGCATGCCCAACTGCTGTTTGTCAGTGCTGTTACAACAGAACGCATTTTGCAATTCAAGGTGAATTTTCAGGTTTTGATGTTTTCAAATACTTACCTGCACAATGGTTAATCCCTGTAGTCAAAGTACTCCATCTGTCTCTTTCATTTCAAGCAGAAATACTAAGGAGTTATCAGAACATAAGGCTCCATCAGGCCTCTTCACCAAGCTGGCATCTCTGTATCCATCACATATGTTATCCTCCTGCTGCACCAACCATTTCCCAACTCTTTGTTCCAGTCCACCCATAAATTACTCTTTTTCTTTGTAGTCTATGAACAGATATCTCAGATTAAATGGTTTCAATGTCCTGTATGAATTACAAGTCACTGGAATAGATTTTAGATACTGGGATCCTTTTGGATAATTTGGTTTTTAGAGGCCAATCTTAACAAAAATTAGACCTGCCTGATGCTTCCATCTGTAACTGAGGCCTTGAGTCAACCATGCTTAGTAGAACATTAGATGACAGATTTAGAGCATTTTAAGCATGTGTTCAGATGTAAACATGATGGATTCACTTAGAGAAAATAGAAGGTACGTACTCTATTTCTCTTGTGACATTTCTAAAGAGGCAATTCTGTGCCATAAAAGGAAATGGCATCTGATTTTAGTTATAAACTATGCTTTTGTGTAGAATAGTTGCCTTCTCCTTTCAGGTCTCATACTAAAAAAAGCTGGTTGCGAACATTTGAAAAGAAATGTTGATTTGATTCTTCCCATTTTCTACTTTGAACCTGCAGCTAGTACAGCTGTTTAGTTTTTTTTTGTTCTGCAGTTTTAAAAAAGAGGAAATATCATCACTTTCCTTGTCATGTCTTTTTTCCTTTTTTTGCTGCTTTGTGTAAAGCCCTTCTGATTTAATAACACTTGTCTGTGTATTTTCATGTTATTTCTTTAGAATCACTCCCTGTAGTGTGAATAAATGTTATTTGTGTCAGCAGCTAATCTTACTCTAAATGCCATATTGTTATTAATATGTTTATTCAATACTGTTTATTCAAGCCTGAATTTACGTATTTTCAAGTTCTTTCTTTACATTTACTCGGTATCCATCAATTCTAACCTTCAGTTGGGATTAAAAGGATGAAAGATTACCCCTGCAAAACATCTGTCACCATGACTGCTGGAAAAGTTGCATGACTGAGAACAGAGAGGGCCAGACCCTGGATTAGCAGCTGAACCAAAGATCAGTGGTTCTTCTCACTGTGCTTGATTACATATCCAGAGCTGCTGTACACATTGTCACCACTTCTTTTCATGCTGGAACAGATCTCCAGTGTCTGTGTTCAGCACTGCTCTAGTCAATGATGACCTTTCATACAGTGCCTCCAGTCATTGTTTAAATAGTTAAAAATGAACAAAAAGTAATATTGAGTGTACTAATGGTTTAATGTAATAGTAATTTGAATAATTATGTTAATTTATTTCTCATATCATCTGGGTTTAGAAAAGCATTTAATCCCAAGAGAATCTTTGATTCATGCTCCAGCATGCAATTTCATAAAATTTGAATACAGGTGCAAAGAAAACCAGTGGTATTTCAAAGAGCTCAGCATTGAGTTCTGGACAGCCCAACTTCAGAGCAGGAGATTTGAATGTCACTAGTACCTTTTGTGAGTGGTGTGGCCTCGTAGTTTGTGGAACAACAAATAGAAATTTTCCATATTACAAATCTTCATTCAAACTTCAAGTTAAGAAGCCTAAACCTAAACTGTTGATATTAGTCCCACATCAGATCTAAACCTAAGTGAGGTATTTTTTTCTTGATCTTTGTCATGCAGGCTTAAGACTTTTGAGCATTGACTTCTCCTGAGGTAACAGCTTGTTATGTCAAAACTGACACCATGAGACTGTTAGCAGCATTTACTCCTTCTGTAGTAGAAATAAATCATCTTCTAGTAATTTCTGTAATTTGCCTAAAAGTTTCTTTAGGAGAAGCAGTAATGTTGCCTCTAAATCTTATGTGTGAATCAACGCAAACCTAATTCAGAATTAGACATAGAAATATTCCTATACATACTATTGGTATTATTCTAGAAATTTGTTCTCTTGGTTTTTGCATTGTCCAGCTGTCACTTAAGTCAAAGCAATTCACATATGTAACTTGTCATAATTTAGCTAGTTAAAATAACGTGTCAGAATTTGGCTAGTTAAATATTACTTAGTCGCTTTATTTCTAAAACCAATCACTGCCAATGCTAAAGGACGCTTGCAGTTAAAGAGTTTTTCAAAGTCTGTTTTGAATATCTGTTGGGTTTATGAGTATCATGAAGCATTCTTGAGGTAGTAAATAACAGTATATATGTCCTCTAAATAAGAATGTAGATTTGAAAAAAAAAATTGATTCTTAGAATTTTTTCCCTCACGAGCCTTTAGTTCCTTTCCTGTGCTAAGCCATTCTCCTGCTTACATAGGTTCCTTTGTACAGGGAAAAACTTTGAACAGTAATTCATAAGTTAGGTTTCTTTCCTTTCGCTTGCCTCCTAGTTGTCAGTGGAAGAGCTGTTCTTTTAAACTTTTTGATGGGTGCATAATTAAGGAGGTATGTGGGATAATAGCTTCCTATTTTAAAAAACCATAAAGGTTTAATGAGAACATGGCTTCAGGGCCTTCCTCAGTGAGAAGGGGAAAAAAAAAGTAAAAAAAAAAAAGAAAAAAGGAAAAAAAAGAAAGAGGAAGACTCACATATTCCTAGTTCCTAGAGAGGCCTGCTGTAGTACAATGAAATGTTTCCAAGCTGCTGTGGAAACGAAATGCTAGCATCTTGTGAAGAGGCAGCTAACAACAGGAAGAGAAAAGAACTTAAACTATCAGAAAAATGAGTGTGCTTTGCAAGGAAAATTATTCTGGCAAAGTAAGACTGATACTAGCCAAGGGCCTTTTGCTGATGGGTGAACCTTGACGTGTTAGATCTGCTGCCTTCTTTGTGCGTCACATCTGGTCGGTCTGGTTTATATCGTCACAACGTTACTGTAGAAACAGACCGTGGCTTTTGTGGTTTGTTTTTCCCCCCCCCCCCCCGCTTTTTTATTTCTAATTTGTCCATTACAATGACATTCCTGTCTTAAATTTCACTCTGGAAGTGTTTTCCATTCTTTGCTTCTTTGTTCTATAAGCACTGTTCTCACATCCCCTCTCCTTATCCCTTTTAGACTATTTGAGAGGAAAGCAAACTGATGCATTATCTAAGGCTTCTCACTGTGCTACTTATCAGAGTGACTGTAATATGAATTCAGAGGAACAGAGGGAAATATACCTTCCAAAGGTAAAATATAAAAACTTACAGTACTAAAGACAAAAGGTTCTGAGTTTGAACAATGCTGTCTTCTTAGATCCACTTGCCAGGGGAATGCAGTTCTTCAGATCTATTCTTTAGCTGGCCCTTTGCAGCATAAAGTGCCCTTTGTTTCAACTGATCCTATAAGGTAGAAAATTCCTTTCTTACAAAGTTGCCTACAGTAGTATTCATCATCATATGGAAATACTGATGTTTTGTTAGGATGATGTGGAAAGAGGAAGTGATATTTATAGAGCACATGCTAAATTAACTGAATGCATTAACATGAAAGAGAGGACGTGAAGTATTTCCAACATCATTTGCTGCTATTATATTTATTTATATTTAAGCAGCATAAAGTGCATTTTGAAAGGTGCTATGAATTGTCAGTCCATAGTTGTGGTTGACTGACTGACTTTTCAAGGGAAAGCAAGGCTCTTCCCACCCCTGTGTAAGTGACAGCATAGAGAAAAGATACCAGACAACTTCTCTATGAATCATGATCAGAAGGGAGCCAAAACCTCAGAATAAATGTAGAACCTAAACAGAAACAGCTAATGTCACCTTTTGCCACCATACGTCAAGAAAAAAAATAAATACAATAGCCATGCACCTTCCAAGCAGGTTATATACAGAAAGAGAAGAGTTGGGCTGTACATTGTGCTCTCTTCACTCTGCCCTTCTGCATGTTTCACGCCCCTATGGAAACTACCACTAGCCTCTAGCTATCCAAATATAGGTGCCTAAGTCTAGGTTCAACTGATGCAACCCATTTCCGACCTTTTGAAAATTATGAAATTTCTCAAAGCTAATCCAGACCTGCTGTAATCAGAGCAACCTTGCCATCCGTTATCATTGCTGGTTATGGACATAAATTTTAAGATCTTCACTTTGCAGCATAGGAAACAATTAATCTGTGCTCTTTCTTCTCAGTATTTATTGTAAAAACATCCTCTTCATATGCTATCCCTGCTATCATGTGAATTAGCTTACCATATGCATTTCCACACATTCTTTTACAAATATTATTTCCAAAAGGGACTAATATCCTTTCCAAAAAGTAGATAAAATTATTCCTATTGGACTATGTATAGACATAGGAAGCTCCAAAGCTTTTTAGAGGCTTCTTTTAGAGCTTTCAGTTTTATGCTAAAATATATAGAAATCTATTATATTTGATAAATATAAAAACAATCTGTATTTTCAGAAATCTTTCTTGTGCTTCAAAAATTGTAGATTGTTTTGTGTGCCTCTATTCAGCAAATTTCCTGTTCGTGGTCATTGTAGTTAAAATACTTTGTAGTACAATTTTTACTGTTGTTCTTAAAAGATTCTGAGCCTTGTAATAATGATATATCAGCAGCTAAATTTTGTTTGGTACCTTGTCTATGTAGACGAACAGATGGATTTGCTCACATACATGCTTATATGGAATAGACATCCCATTATTTATCCTTCGCATCCTGCAGCAGATTCTGAACTGTAAAAAAAAGCTTTAGTGGTCTTGTAGTGCACGGTCTCAGCTGTAGGATCATCCTTAGCCTCTGGAAACTTAAATAGAATGAGTATTTTGACATGTCAAGCTCTAAAGCTCTCTAGAAGTCTGGAAATATTTCATGACTGAATAAAGGATCTGTGAAGGGTTGGAATAAAACTTAGAATAAAGCAGAAGTGCTCTTCTAATAAAGCAGAAGTCTGGTAAAGGAAACTTTGTGCTGAGAGTTGGATTTGTCTTCAATAAAATAAAACAGGTTTGGTTTGTTTTTTTTTTTTTTTTAGCATAAGTAGAACAGCTTGCCTGTATGAAATGTTAATACCAGTGCTGCAGTTTGGGTTCTGAGACATTACATGAGATATTACTGCTGTGGTTTGTTTTTTGACTGGGAGGAGACAGGGTGGCTGCAGTTTGCTATCAGTGTGCTTAGTAACGCTAGTACTCTGGGAGTTGTTTTTCTCTTAGTTGCCTTGTTAACTTTGCACAGGACATTTTAGTTGTCTGCCTGCAAAAATAGGGAAGACCAAAGAACATTCCTGGGATGCTAAGCCCTCCCAGCACAGGCATGCAGAACGGCTCTGCGGTAAAAGCCATGTGGTTTGTAACATGTACAGACACTCTGTGTCCCCTGTCCTCTGATCCCATTTTTTGTTCTCTGTTGCATTCCTCCAAGTGCACAGATAGTTTCTTGGCAATTTCTGGTTTTCCATGGAACATAATAGTGTAGTCATGGGTTCTTGTAGAATAGATCAGTATTTAATTTGTCCTAATCTGTGTAGTGGTGAATTAGTGCAAAACTGTAGTAGAAATTGGTTGTCTTTAAAGTGATAAATTTCTCAAGGTATTGAGGTCTCTGAGTATGACAAAGTGTATATATGTGTTTTGAGAGTTCACATTTTAGAAGCTGTCTCAGTAGCAGTAGACACTGCTTTTAAAGTCAAGTGATGCTTTCCACTAATAATTGGGGTTTGTTGCTTAAGATTTTTTCCTGAAATTTATACTGTACAGACTGAAAGTTTCCATAGTGGGTGCTAAATAATGTACTGACAGGCACAGTGGAAGGCTCAAGAATAATTGTCTGCAGAGCAACGTTTAAACAGGGAGCAATAAGTAAGATTCATTGAGCAGTGATGAGAAGACAAAATATTGAATAGCTGTTTATTAAGTAAGTGCTGCCTGTTGCACTGTGACAATATAGCAGGAGTCTTGCAGGGGAAATAATTGTGATATTGTGTAGTTGTAAATTACATCTTTGTGTGTTGTGCATGCATAGACACACTGGACAAGTATCCAAGTTCCATGGTAATCTTAACTGCATTTCCTAAATTTCAAGCATTTGGTGTTACAACCTTAATAGTGAACTCTGTTTGTAGGTCATGTTTATGTGTGCTAGTTCATTTCTGATCAATTGTAATGAAATTAACCATGTCATCAGATCCTGAAAATTCATTTCAGTTAATGCCAGTTTTTCTGAATACCTTTGGAATTAAGAGAGAAATAACCAACTTGCTTGGTTTCTAATGTAAGCCTTTTATGTGACAGTTCTAACAAGAAATGTATGCAAAGCCATTAGAATGAATGGCATGATTGCAAACTGATTATTGCATGAGAGAGGACAGAATTGGTGTTTAGCATAATGTTGCTTTCCTTCATGTTTTGAAAACCTTAGTTCTAGGGAATACAGTAGAACTTCAATTGAAGCCTAATTGTTGGAATTTAGTGCTGTGCTGAAATGACAATTTTCATTTCATAGCAAAACTGAAACTTTACAAACACCATGGGATTTCTTGCCAACTTCCGTGGAGAAACTGCTGAAACCTGCACAAACTTGCTCAAATGTGAAAGCTTCTATTTAGCTTAACATACAGATCATGCTCAGAGGCAAAGCACGCATTATTGCTCAGGCTCATCCAGCACAGCAGAAAGATCAATTTGGGATGTCTGATGGTAAAACAGTTAAGGCTAGGTGCTTCACTGGGAGGCAAGTGAAACGACCCAAGTGTCCCTGAAATAGTCATTCTTCAAAAGGATCTGGGAAGAGGAGAACATTCAGGGCAAGCTACAATATTTTCAGATACTTTGAAAATTATTGTGATCACTGTTGTCAAGAGCTGCTGCATCATCCATCAAAAAAGAATATGTAGCTAACAAAACAGTTTTATAGGAAAGATGATGTTCATGTCAAGAACTTGTATTGCCACTCAGTTATATCACTTCTGTGCCATAAAACTGGTATTTAATACAGTTAACAAAAGTGGCCTTTAAATCCAAAGGAAACTACTTTGTGGGAGTTGTTACAAAGAATGCATGGTGACAAATTCCCAGAGCTGTTCTCTGCATTGCCGCTGTAGTGCTGTCAACATATGGTATTGGCCTACAGCCAACTCTTAGGATTTTATTATTTTCTTAGGTGACTTTTATTGCTTGCAATGTAAGGTGTGTTCTTGAAAACACCAGGTCCTAGAGATGACATTTGGAAATAAAAGCCTGTATCTTAGTGGTACAGATGTGGAGCAAAGTATAAAGAATGCATACACCCTAAAAGCTGAAAACCCCAAGACCATGTAGCAGAATTGTGAATACAATCCATAGCAAAAGCAAGGGATGAGACTTTTCTTCTCACCAAATGCTTCCTGTGTCTGTGCCACAAGTCCAGCCCTCCATTAATTCTCCTTAACGCCTACAGCAGCTCATTTTGTGCTATTCTTTCTTGCTCCCTTCTAGCTCTAGGGGCTAACTGAGCCAGCTGAACTTTTTCTCTTCCTCCCTCCAACGTAGGACCAGGCTTTTCCTTTGGGAACCATCTACCACCTTCTGGTAGCAGGAGCTTACATTCATATCTCTTTGTCTCTTCTTTCTCCTCTTCTCTTTTAACTTCTCTATCTCCAGGTCCTGCTTCCTGAGTGTGCAGCATCCTCTACTTACTAGTTTGATCGCAGAACTGCGCAGTTGGCACAGGCAGACTTGCATGTGTGAGTGCAGGCAAATCACTGCATGTACAGTCCAGTCCACATTTCTGCCTCTGTCCTGATTCATAGTTTGGAAGAGAAAAAGTAAAAACCTTGCCTAGAATGGAAGAATGAGTCCTGCACTTCATGGCAGCACAAGAGCTGTGGAGTAGTGCTGTTCCTTTCCCTTCCATGCTCCACCTGTGCCATTTTATATGAGGACTGATTCTGACATTAAAGAGATGCAAAATCTAGGGCAGAGGGAGGTTAAAATGTGATTAAAGAGCTGTATGAAATGTGGAAGAGGCAGAAGGGCAGAATGACACTGTGGAAGGCAGGCCATCTCAGGTGAGGAGCAGTGAGGCTGTGAAATATCTGTGTGTGCATGAAGTGACACAAACTGGAGAGAATCTTTGCTATTCAGAAAACAAACAGTCCAAAGAAACAAAGAGTATTTTTGGGAAAAATTAACTGTATATAGCCTGTTGATCAGAAGGGAATATGACTATAATGCTTTTTGGCAGGCAGGAGAAAAGAGATTAAGATTTGAAGATGGGATTGAAAATGGCAAAAAATTATGGGAAGGCAGGATAGTATGCATCTATTGTTGGAGAAAACAGGGTTAGAGAGACATAAAGAAAGTCGGAAACAGGCCAGAAGTTCATAGTTGACTCTGCCAAATTTTTTCATACATAACTGGAAGTTTTTTCAGAGGGATAGAAGAGAAATTGAATGGCAAAATGCTGAGGATCATCCCAACTCTGATTCTGATTTTAATTATCCAATAGCGGAGCAAGTCATCTCTGCACAGCTGGGCCTCTTTCCTTACTCCATAAAGTGGCTTAACCCTAACCTATCTGATGTGCTTGGTAATTATAACCTTTACAGCACATTTAGACACAGAAGGATGTAGATATTTTAAGAATCCATTTTTTAAATTCCATTGTCTTTATTCTGAGCCTGAAGACTTCATGTGGCTTACAGTGGGAATGAAAATCATGGTTAAGATTTTGCTGAAGCTCTGTATATTCAATTTAAAACAAGATCGGTATGGAAATGTGTCCATCATCTTCTTGCTTTCAACAAGGGGAATCTACCCTATAATGTAAGACTATTTTATCTTTCATTTATGGACACATGACTTAAAAATGCATCTTGGTATAATGCAGAAAAGTAAAACTAACAAGAGAGATATAATAAACACAGTGATTTAAAAAGTATAAAAAACTTTAAAGATTTGATATTCAAGTGCCCTTCTTCCACAGAGAAAAACTTCTAGCCCTGCAGGTTCTCAGCAGTGTTCAAAGATTAGGCTTATTTACTAAAATATTGATTGAATGATAACATTAATGTTAGAATGAATATCCTGCACTTGCGTGTCTGTGTTCTCTTTGGAAAGATACTTGATTCTGCAATAAAGAATGAATGTGCTGAGGGAGTTAACATGCTGAAGTTCAGCTAACTACTTGCAGCAGCACAAAGCTGAATTTGAAGGCGTGTTATTTTAGTCCTGATGAAAATTCTTTTTTCCAGTGCTCTTAAGGTTTTGTTTTTAAAGAATTATACTCTCTGCTCCTCTGGGTGTTTCTGTATGAAAGTCTCCCCTAACAGTTGCTTTTAGCTTGATTTCAGATGAACAAAGCAGTCAGCCCTTGCTAATTCTAAACCCAAGAGACTTTTTTTTCTGTACATTTCTTACTTGCATGGGTTATTAAATACGGGACAGAAATGCAGCAAATTGTATGAAAGGGATGTACACAATGAAATTAAAATCCTGGTTCAGACTGACCCACATCCACATCCATATATCCAGGCTTCTGAAGGTAAGAAGGAACAAACACAGACTACTGAAGGACTTGGTGCCTTCTTATTAAAATCACTGTCAGATTTCTTAGCAGACTCCCTGGCATAGGAATTACAAGACAGCTATATGCCTAGAGACTGCAGATTTGATATATTGAGACTTGTAAATCACACAGGGCATACGGATCCTGAAGAAAATGTTCTTGATATCTACATATACACAAAAAAACCCCTTCTTCCCAAAGCATAATCCTGCCCCTTACTTTGTATTTCAAAAATCACCTTCTTATTTTCTCAGTACAGGAAAAATCCACAGAAGGAACAATCAGTAACTCTATTTATATATTCTTTCTTAATGCTTGGTTAAGTTTTTTTTGTCTGTTAGGTTTCATTCTTAGTGTTTTGGGAGGTCTGAATTAATGAGCACTTAGTCTGTTCTGTTGTGGAATTTCCTGCCATCTCCCCACGCTTGGAAAAATACAAAATTCAATAGCAGCATAATTTATGCTGAAATGGGTTTCTTTCTTGCCTCTCCCCCAACACATGTTCTCTCAGCACATGAGCAGGTGGCGTCAGTACTGTCATACAGTATCTCCTCCTGGATTGTGTAGTGGATATTCACAGTGCTCACTTTTGTCAGAGGTGCTTGCAGTCAGGAAGGGAGGAAGCTGCTGTGTTCTTGATTAGGAAAAGAAGCAATAGTCATTTATGAATTGCAGCATGGAAGAACTAGATTAAATGTTAGGAGAGACACACAAATGGCAAAGAGTGTGAAGTACTGGAATAGATTCCTTTGGGCTTGGGGAACCTCCATCACTAATGGCTTTTAGAGAGAATTAGGCAAATATCTGCCAGGAGTTATGTAGGTATTGTTGATCGTGCTTTAGGCAGGAGGGAGGATTGGGTCACCTGTTGAGCTCCTTTCCAGAGCTATTTGTTATGATTTTATGCTGCAGAGAAGCAGCCATGCTGAGAGTTTTATGGACTGCAGGATCTCCACCATTTGTGCTTGTACATCTGAAAGGACAGCAAAGCTTTAGTTTTAAAAATTCTCATTATACTAATCAGGAAATTTCTGTTCTATAGAACAGATTTTTTCTTTGCTTTATTATTCTATTTTGTTTCAAATACATGTGCAAATCTAGTATGGATTAGCAAGGCTATAAGATAAAATTAACCAACAGGCATGTTGTTTAGCTGCTGTGTTTGAATCAAAATGAATGCCTTATTCATAAACTCTGGTACTTGCTTCTTGACTTGATCACTGATTCTTTCTGCTCCTTTCCCAGAACCATGAAATTAATGACTCTATCTTACAGTAAGCAGTTCACAGTTATCTAAACTATTGTTTCCCTGTACTACTTTCCCTTTAACTTTTTGACTCTATTGACTGTGTGGTTTTTGTGTCATTCAAGAGGCCCTATGCAGCCCCTGTAAAGTCAGCTCAGTGTTTTTCTTGCCTGCAGTTCTGTGGTGTATAGCTTAGTAGATACGATAACAATCTGCAAAAATCTTAAGACT
>NW_009941220.1:0-8065 GCF_000696875.1 Nestor notabilis | reverse complement strand
GCAGGAATGGGCCCAAGTATGTGTGGGAAGAAGTTGGCCAAAGAAGCATGTATATTGAATACTTTGATAAGTATCTTCACAGCTGGATATATGAAAATGGAATATGCTTTCAAAGATTTTCAGACCAGTTTAAATAAATAATGAAAACTGTTCTGCACTGTCAGCTGTTGATGGTACTGTGGCTCTTACCACTCCATCAGAGCACATACGCTCATTCTTTCCTCCAGAAAACTAGTTAAAGGACATGAAAAACTTCTACTGCAGCTTCCACATATCAGAAGATAAAATTCCTTGGAGTTTTGTTGCTGGTTTGAAAATTCAAAGGCTGCTTGTGATCCTCAGTATAGCTGAATGTCTAAAAATTCATCCCTCCTGCACCCTTATTTGAGATTTCTGTGGGTCTCAGGTAGCAAATTTTGCTCTCTTCCTTGCAGGATCTCTTTGTACTTTACTTCCTAGTATTCCAAACCAAGAAGGTTTTAATGAATTCCATGTACTTTTCTGCTCATTGCAAGCACTGTTTGCTTATGCAATGTGAAAATGCTAATGGCAGTAATAAATTTGGTACATTTACTATCTTCTGAAACAAAACCTTACTGGGCCAGGTGATAAGAATATAACTGCATCTTTATAGGTTCATCTTGCCTGTTGAGTTCTGAGAAGCTGGGCAGATATGGAGCATGATGAGGCATGCAAAGGACAGCCTCTGCTGTAATTATAGTCGTATACATCCTTGAGGCCACATAGATCTGTGATTCAGTGAAAGATCTCTTCACCCTGCCATCATCACAGGTGAAACTTCCACAGCCACACTTCTGTTGAGGTCGGCTCCTTTCTGTCACCTTCAAGTGTGGTCTTGGTGAGCACAGTGGTGGTCATTCCGCTGTATTATTTCCTATGAGACTGTAAGCAGAAGAACTGGTCTCATTTCTAAGTGGTGTTGTGGGCAGTGTTTGTCCTGCCACTCTTCTTTATGTGCTTACTGCAGATGGAGCCCATGGGAAATGGTGTTTGCTTTGTGTGCATTCCCAGTGGCTTTTCTACCAGACACCCTGCTCCTGTCCAGAATCTGGAGGCAAATGTATCACTAATGCTACAGCAGAGAATCTGACAAGACTTTCAGGTTTTCCCACCTTGCTTTAAAACACCACTATTGGTTTTCTGTCACTTGTCTTCAGGCCTGATTAATTCTATGTAAAACCAAAGATTTCACAGCTATTCTTCAAAAGGATTTAAAGTCCCCTGATTCCCCGTAGTGAAGTAAGCAATTGCATTATTTCAATGTGAAGGAGAGAAAATTGAGATCAATATCCTATCGTAAATACAACGCTGCAATTCGTAATAACAATGGTGATTTAATTTTTTTGAAAGCCAAGGGACCAAATATGTGACAGTTATTGTATTCTTTCATAGCCACATATTTATGTGCTAAACTGCTCCAGTTAGTTGACTTGATGTTGTAGGGCTCAAGGAATATGTCTTCTGGGTCTGTTCTGAAGAAAATATCAAGTAACTCTTTTACAAAATTTGGGGAAAACATTGTTTGTCCCAAGCATTTTTTACTTTTCCAGACTCTGTGGTGATCCAGGCTTCAGTTCACCCCCAGGCTACAAAAAGTGGAAGAGGTTATACACTCAATCAGGCTGGAAATGATTCATCTGGGGCCTGATTGGCTTATAGGTGAAGGTTTAAATGCTTGCCACCAGATTCAGAAAAGGTAAAGATGAATGATGAGCAGTTTGAAGAATTAAGTTTTCTTGCAAAGAAGTGTGAAATTTCTCATATTGTGATGTTCTGCCATGATGCTTCACCTCAGAGGTAGCAGCAACCTACAGGTAGCAGGACAGAAAAAGTGGCAATTGATTCTTCTTTTAGAAGTCATGAAGTTAGGGTGCTTTTGACTAAATCATGTGAGAACTGAAACACAGTAGACGTGTTCATGTAGCTGAAGAATAAGGCATTTACGTGCAAAGACATTACAGCAAAGAGAGAATCTTAAAATCTGAACACCAAATCATTGGAGATAGGAATGACTATTAATATTAACACGAAGCAGCATACTCTCTTAGGGACTTGTGGAAAGTATAAGATACAGAGTAACCATGTATTCAGAGTAAGAATAGAAACAGAATAGGGTATGTTAATTGTCTCATAGAATCATAGAAAAGTTAGGCTTGGAAAGGACCTTAAGATCATTTGGTTCCAACCACCCTGCTGTGGGCAGGGACACCTCACTCTAGACCATGTCGCCCAAGACTCTGTTTAATCTGGCCTCAACCTGGCATCAAATTAAAAATATAGATTACCATGTAATAGAACATAGTGGCTATCTCTTTTGCTGTTACTTCTATAGTCCTCAGCAAGGATTATGTAAACATATGGATGCAGGTTCCGTGCAGCTAGGCAGTATAAATTCAGGTCTCTCTCTGGGTAACAAAACCTGGCTAACAAATTCATATTCCTGTCATCCACAACCAGAAAGACTTTGGTTTCCAGGATTCCTTGTGTTGCTGAGAAATTGCTGAAAACCTACTTCTTTTTTTTCTTTTTTCTTTTTTTTTTTTTTTTTTTTAAGATGAATTGGTTCATTTTTTAGTTTCTGGAGCCAGAAGGGGAGGGTAATAAACTCTTTGGGGGTGGAGGGATTGAGCTGGTGAAGTGTTGGGTAGGAGCTGGGATTAATTTCATATTCAGAGATGCTTGCATGTTGTAGTTAGTCTAACTATTGGACTAGATTTACTTGAAAAGAATCTATGCTAAGGGAGTGAAAAAAAGGTTAGATGCTTCTTGTGGAGAGAGACTAGGGAACTGCAGAATTTATAGATCTGCTCTGTAGCTGAGATTAGATAGCCAGCAAAAGTAGCCAGGGGAAAAATGTACTATAATTTGCATGTGGCCAGGTAATTACAAGTTCTTCCATTAAATCTTCGCCTCTGCATATGGATCTATGGTGTAGCTGGGATGAGTCCAATTACCTTCCTGCACTCTACATGGAAATCTACCTGAAGTTCACTTGATGTAGAATAAGGCTGCCAGTATGTTTGGTGGTATTAGTTTGATGTGAATATGCTGTAACAGCTGGAGAACTGTGGTGTGTTTCTATTTGCTTCTATGTATAATTCAGGATGTTCATAAAGAGCACGAACATCCTGGATATCTGAAGGATACTTTGTGGCCATCAAGGGAGTTCAATTCATTGGTTATGAGGGGAGCACTTGCAAAATCTCACTCCAGCCAGTAAAATAATTTCAGGCTTCCAGTTAGTATAACATTCAATCCATTTGTGTAGCACAGCAGGAGGAATAGATGCAGGTAATGGGACCCTGGGTTTTTTATTGAATCTCAGTCCTTTAATACAGCCTCGTATAATAATAGCAAGGTGTCATCAATTCTGTACATGGATTGTACGATTCCTCCAGAAAGTATGCTTGAAAGCTAGCTTCTTCCTGTCTGTTGCTTCCTCTCTGACCTGCTTATCTTCCAGTCGAGGAAGCTTTTAGACTAAATAATTTCTGATTATTCTTTCACAAGATCTTTCTTAAGACAAGGTAAAAACAAAATTCATTTTCTATCTAACAAGTCTTTTAAAGTCCATTTTTGTCAATGCCGCTTTTCCAGTGGGTCTGGGCTGTGTCCTTGTAGCCCATGCTCCACTGAGAAGTGACTAATTCATTTTTCGTGTCCCTCCTGTTAAGTGATCCTTGGAGAGAAAGGAGGTCCAATGCCATACAGCAGTAAGGGCTGTAATGAAATGACTGACCACATTTCAATTGCTTATTTCAGCTTATTTTTGGCTCTGATATCTGAAGGATTAAGACTGCATTAAACTGCAAGTTCTTGCCTTCTCTTCATCTCTTCTTCAGTCACTCATTGCTGATAAATAATAGATACAGAAGAACAAATAAAACACTAAACTTGTGCTCCTGGGACTGAAATTTCCATCTAATTGGTGGTCCAGTCCAGTGTGAAATCTATTTGGTGGTTTAGGCTTGGTCCTTCTGGAACAGCATTCCTCCTGTGAAGTTATTAAATGTAAAAAAATGCAGCACAGCAAAGCAATCATAGTGTCTGTTTGAGAAAGGCCAAAGATTAAGTTAACATAGAAGCAGATTTACCTCCCACTCATATAGAAGAGTGTCTACAGGTCAGCCTTTACTAGAATGCAACAAGGGAAACGGTATTGTGCCTACATACACTCCCTGTCTAGATTCTGGTCAACAGAGAACTTCTGACTTTCAGTGTTTGGGCTTTCAAGTGGTATGATTTTTATATGTTGCATTTATTTTTATGTATATATTCATAAGTGTAATGATATATGTGTGTATAGATGCACAGATACACATGTATACATATATATGTGTGTATATACACATATATATAAAATTTAAGAATACTGCCCCCACCATTGATTCAGATAGGGGAAAACACCTGGCTATGACTGGGAAAGCAAAAGTCTAATGCCACTCTAGCATCAGTAAGAACATTTTTTTAATTAAAAAAACCCCAAATCTACAGCTGTTACAAATGTGTTGTAAGTGTGTAAAATAAATACAATGGGTTTGGGTTTGGTTTTTTTGGTTTTTTTGTTTTTTTTTTCTTAATATATCATTTTATCTGGAAAATTGAATAGAATTAGACATAAGTAATTCTAGGTGGGTGTTTCAGCTCATATTCTGCGTCTTTTGGATTCCTGTGAAAAGTGTGGTTCTGTACAATCACTTGTCTTCCTTCAAATGAGTAATGATAATTTTATGTGAATTATCTTATCATGCCAGAATGACCTCAGAATTCTAGCTAAGATTCATTGGCAGAAAAATGCTGAAGAGGGAACATTTAAGCACCTGTATGTAAATGCAGAGCCAGTTCAGTGGTTTTTAATGTATACAAAAGTGACAGTGTCAGAACTTTCTGAATGCAGTAATTGGTGCTGTGGTATGAAATCATATGGGTATTTTGTAGTCTGGGCTTGCCATTAAGGGGTACTAACTACAAAATTGTTCATGGCAGTGGTGGTCCCTGAAAGTATTCCGCTGTGTTTAAAAATTCTTCTAGTTTTGCTTCTCATCTCTATAATCTCAAGAGCAGTTGGTGGTATGTAGCATTAAGAAAATTATTTTTGTGTTGGGACCATTAGGAATGCTATGAGTTTGCTAGTCCCTTCTCCAGACTTCCACTGCCTAGGTCTTGGGGTAGGTATTGTAATTTCTGAGATTCATCCAGTCTGTGTAACAGTTGTTCAGACACCTGGAGATGTCTGTATGAAGCCAATTAAAGTTAGTTGTGAGCGAGATACAAAGTTTTGCAATCATGCTTTTATTTGTAGGTAAGAGACTACATGAAAGATTAAAAGATATGCCAGACTTAGAAATTACTGGTTACACCTCAGTCTTTTTTGTGTCTTTAAAATGAAAAATAACAAAGAGAGAGTCTTCCAACATTCCCTGTAAAACTTTGTTACATTACAGAATTAAAAAATCAAAGTGTGCTGAGGTCAACAGGAACTTACTGTTGGCTTCAGTGAATATTGAAGCAGCTGCTAAATGAAACCTCACTGTAAACCCGCAATGTTTATACTTTCTTCTTGTGGGGAGAAGGCAGTAGATGGGAAAGGCAAGATATGTAAACAAGCTATGCATTGCTGTTCACTGTGAAGGAAAGCTTAGTGAAGAGCTTTTAAAAGCTCAGCAACAGTCTGATGGAAGAATTTCAAAACAAGAGATAGGAACTGTGAGGCTTTCCATCTTCCAGTGGTATCAGTATGTCTCTACCAACAGAAGACACACTGCAATGGGCTGTGCTGGCAGATGGTGAGAGGTCAGGCCCATATCTCTAATGCAGAGCCTCATGAAGCAGGGGATGCCAAACCAGTAGCTCTCTCCAAGCAGAACTTCTGAGGGTTTTCAAAGGCACTCTGCTTAAAAAGCAGATTAAAACCCCTGTTCATCTTCATCCTTGAAAAATCCCTTCGATAACAAACTGGAGTATTAACAAATAACCAAAATTTCTGATCAAAATATTGAACGTGCTAAATAAAAAGTTGTCTTATTGAATAGCTTGTGTGATGTTTCTGGGACACAAATTTCAGCAAGTTCCTGCTCATCACTATCTTCTCTCTTGAAGGTAATAAATAACATAAACCTTTGGAAATATGTGTTTCAATAGTTTATGTTGTATCTAGATGTTGCCAAACCTCATGACTATATCTGAGGCGATTGTTCATCCATGTCAATAAGATCTTATGTGAGCTAAAACAACCAATTTAAAAGTGCAGGACTCAGTCATCTTGTTGACAAGCTGCCTTCATGCTAGATTTTGTTATTGATGTAATTTTCAGCAGATCGCAGAATAATACTAGGTTTGTTCTAAAATTAATATCCTTTTTCATGGTTCATTAGTTCGATGAGGTCTGGATAATAGAGTTAAAAAAACAAGTAAACAAAAACTTGCATTTTATCTCAGATCCAGTTTGAAATTGAAGGTGTGTTTTGTTTTTGTTGGGTTTTTTGTTTTTGTTTTTTGTTTCTTGGGGTTTTTTTTTAGTTTGAACTTTGAGGAATATTTATGGAAATACTAAAAACGGTATGCTTATTTTTCTTTTCACTTTCATATGCCTACCGAGTCCCAATCTGAATGATAATTAAAATGTTAAAATGCAATGAAATAATCTACCTGCAAAGTGTTTCTAACCAGAAACTGAGATGTCTTGCAAGATTTACAGCTCAGTTTTGCAGACCCAGAGGATCTACCTATTTCTGATAAGCCCAGAAAAACCCCTGGACTTCTGAATGCTTATCAGACCTGAACTCAGACTCTGAGCTTGGTGACGTTCACTTGTTTCTAGTTTAATGTTGTTTTATCACCTGTCATTGTATAACTGCCCTTCCTCTTCTCCCCTTCGAACCCCAAGCCCTCCCTCCAAAATCCAACCTGGCATTTATTGGCTTCAATACAATAGTTACTAGATCAATATATTTTAATTGCTATCTACAGACGCTGGTAGAGATTGACAACTGTATTAAGCAGCAAGGGTGTTTAAAACCCTCACAGATTTAAAAATCTATAGAATCTTGGATGACACAACTTCCACCCGTAAGTATTTAATTGCTGAAGAAGTAGTTCAATAGGAATTAATATAGATTTACACATATACTTATCTTCTTATAAACACTGATTTCTGTTACACTTTTAAACACAATCTTGTATTCTTTCAGTTTCCCCAAGAGTTCAGAATATTAGGAACATTATTGTATATTTTTTAACCCCAATTTCATAGCAAGGTAAGCCTGCCTGAATAGTTCTAATTATTTCCCAAATATAATGTCTATAATGTTCTTGTTGTAATTAAGGACAATTCATTATAATGGTAGATTTTTTTTTTAAGAGAGGAATTTATGCTTGCTAGTCTGTATTCAACAGTGCTCATCACTTTAAATTTAGAAATGTTTAAAGGTAATTATACATATCTTCAGCTGTAGTGAAAAAACACACAATTACAAGTTTGCTTAAGGGCTAAACAAAGTTTGTGGTTTTTTTTAAATTCTTCACTCTTCAAGATTTATAATTGTTCAGGACACTCACATGATTTCCCTAACTGACATCATTACTGGAGTGATACTAGGTGATGCATAAGCATAGCTCAGGAAAACACATTCAGAGGTCTCTAACTGGAGTCTAATCCAGACTTCTGGAGTTCAAGGGAATGCCCCTTATGTTCATGATTTTTAGAACATCTGCTTCCATAGTAGAATTGGCATTTTCATTATTAATATTTGATTCCATAATTACTTGATATTTAACATTCTTATACCACTTGGAGAGGGGTTGGAAAAGGATAATTTTCTATGTGACAAAACTTCCAAATTCTAATAATTTTAATATTAAGTTTCTGCATTTTCAGGTATGGAATAATTTGGTTTAATTATTCTATTATTTAAAGTGCCCTTTCACTTCAGTTCAATGTGATTTACATTCCCTCTTGGACTTCCTGAGTACTTTTAAAGGTCTGCTCAACACAGAATCATAGAATCATAGAATGGTTGGAAAGGTTGGAAAGGACCTTAAGATC
>NW_009941219.1:0-10947 GCF_000696875.1 Nestor notabilis | reverse complement strand
GTGCCTGGGGTTGTGCCAACCCAGGTGTATGCATATGAGAAACAATTATTATCTCTGCTAATTTTACTATATGATCAGTCATAGAATCATAGAATAGTTAGTCATGACAGAATCATTCATGGACACCTGATCCATCTGGTACTATAAACTCCAAGAACAAAGGTGTACCATCCCATTATTATTCTCCAATATTAATAATCAATCATCTCTGAAAATGTATCATATATTTAATCTCTTCTTATTTGATCATATATTTCATTTGTATTTGATATTTTGCACCTTGAACTTCCACCTTCCCCCCTTTTGATGTCTCTCATTTTTTTCTGTTGAAAAGTAAAAGCTTTTGAGTTTATATTTTTCTTTTGCAGTATTAAGACTAAAATCCTTCTATTTTTAAATCTTTATTAACTTCATCCTCATCTGTTTGTACATATTTCTCACCTGCCAGATGCTGGAGTCCTACCCACTACTTCATTTATTCATTCATCAATGCATTAATATTCTGAAATTAATTTGTTAGCAAATGTCTACAAGCCAGCAATTGCACGCAATATCATCATCAAAGTGTGAGAAAAGACCAAATATACTGAATGTGCACTGGAAGAATCCCTATGAGCTTCAGAACAAAGTCCTACCTGATCCATTTCTCTGGTCATTGTTCAGGTAGGATAAGAAATCTTGGAATGATGAGGAAAATAATATTTTGGAAGTGCCTACCAAATCCTGAAGTTGCTAACTGGCAGCTGCTGTTCCTTCTAGCTGCAGATCCTGACCAGCCCTCTGCATTCCTGGTACAAACACACTTGCCACAAGTTCAAGAAAACTCCAGTTCCAGAAACACTGAAGTACTAAGCGTGAATTTTTTAGCATTCTTACACAGTGTTTTTCATCACAACTTTCTTTTCTGAAAAATGCTAACCAATTCTAGGCTTAACCAAGCAAACAAAGTACCACTTTATTTGAACGATTAGTAAACAGGAATAGTGATCTTTTTCTGTACGATGTGATCTATTTCAGCACAATGAGGACTTGAAAATTGAGTGAATAACTTCAGGAAAATCCTGTGATCTTCACTCTGGTTTAACAGAAGCTGGCTAGCTCTTGCCTGTTCAAGGGAAATTATCTGAGTAGAGTCTGAGTAAAACCTGAGTAAGATCCTCAGGACTTCATCTACAGTAACTCAGAATTTCCTTTCTATTATTAGCCCAACGATTTCAGGAAAAATAACAAGCAGAGACAGGGTGTGTTTTGTGGGATAGTCATATAATTTAGAGATCAAAGACTGTTTGGAATTTTTGAAGATGGGTTTTCCGTGCCTGAAGTTTCAGAACTTCGGGGTGATCTTTTTGTAAGTTGCCAGTTACCCAGATGAGCATGTAAGACAAGCCAGACTGATCCTTGAAAATATGAAATGGCTTTTTTTCTTTATTCATAGTTCTCTACAACAGATAATCTGTCCATTAAAATGATATTGAGAAATTTAAAAGGCAAACTGGGAATGGAAAGGGTCTGGCACAGGGTGCAAAAGTAGAACTATAGGAATATTTCAGAGGCATCTATGACTTGTACATACATAACACCACAACTATTAGTCTATGAGGAATGTGCAGCAAGAATTGACAGGTAATGTTTTATTTCAGAGTAGGTAGTGGTTGGTATAGTGCATTCAGTACACGGGATGGTGATGGCTGTGGTGTGACTTACACTGTTAAACAAGGCTGTGGTGTGGCATTTGGCCAGTGGTTGAAGTGAAAACTGAAAAGTGACAACAGTATCCTGCCAAAATCTGGTATTGTCCCACAGGATTTTCATTTTATTCCAAAGGTCATAACATATCATATTCAGCCAGATCTGCTTCAAGAAATTCCCACTCAAGGAAAAACACTTCTTGACAGAATAAGTGCTATGCTGATTTATTTCTTTTTTTTTCTTCTTTTTTTTAAACGAATTTTCTTTGTACAGAAATAGGCTCATAAACTAATGTCTGTGTGCAAGAAGGTAAAATCCTCTGAAAAATGTGGCACAGTAAATGGATAAATCTTATAGCTCAGCAATTTGTGTCAATGTTTTACATAGGAGGAAATCCTCTGTGACATGTTTCTGATAATAGAATCATTTCATATAAGGTTGCCTACTGTATGAGGGCTCTACTGTTTGCAGCACCATACAATGGAGTACACTAGCAGCACAGCACCAGTTTAATACCAGGCATTGAGAGCTGAGCCCTGCTTTTAGTTATTGCATCAGCAGAAGTTAAAGAAGCCTTGTTCTAAAAGTAAAGGCCAGAGAGGCAGGGTTGAGAACTAGTAAATACTGAAGAGTGAGGCTTTTTGCATAAGTTGGACCAGATTCCCTTTCCATTGCTTTTTTTACACACTGACTTGCGTTTCTTATTTAGAAAAACACTTCACAAACCTCTAGTTTTGAAAATCAGATCTATTTTTCCATCTGTCTAGGTTCTTTCACTTCATTACCTAAGTGCCGCCATCATTCTAAGTACCTAATATCTCTCATTATCTTAGTGAGTCATTTAGGGGTTGGCTATTTAATATCATTAATTCATTATGAATAAATATTATGGCTAAAATCTACATTTGCTCTGGAAGATAGAAAGCTTTTTTAATTTCTGAGGTCTAGGTTATTTAACAGCGTATGAACCACTAAAAAGATTTTATAAAAAAACCTGACAGTGAAATAAACAGCATCTTCCCAGTGAGATGTAATATTTTGCCTGTCAATAAACAATAACTACCATTTATTTTTAAACCAACAGGTGCTGCTGAGCAGGTAGTCTAATTTAGTTCTGAGGTGGATTTCCTTCCTCACTGAACTTTCCAGCTCTATAAGGGAAACTTTGTCCTCAAATGTAAGGAAGTATGCAGTCATATTTCCTCCTGAAGAAGGCACTCATGCTGGAACAACAAGCTGGTTGGACATATCGAAGCAAGGTGGAATGTGTTTCTTTTTCAATGTCCAGCCAGTTTTGCTGGCCATACAAAATAGGGCAAACTGGTGATCTCACTTTCCCACACTGTTATTTTGATGGCTACCATCTAATATCAGGTTATGATAAGGGAGGTCTTGTCACTGGAATTTCTTTTGTAGGATTACAAGGACACCATTTACCTTCCCTAAGACTAGAGTACCTACATCTACAGTGCCTTGGGACTGTTCTGATTAGAAGTGTATGCCAATAATTTTAACTTCTGCACTTTTTATTCATTTACAGTCCATGCTTACACACATTTCTGAATGTGTTTTCTATAAGACATCCTAGGTGGACACTTCTGCCTGTTCCACCTTGTGGGATGACCCAAGCTCAAGGATGGGTCTGCGGTATGTATCGTCAGGGCATAACCACAACCAGGGTTGTTCAGCAAAGTCATTCACACTCTATCTGGTGACGCCTTATGGAAACGTCAGATGATCAGGGTCAGGTAAGTGAGCCACGTAAGTGCCTTACGAGAAGGGCCTCATGTTAAATATTACAAGGAATGATGGGAAATGCAGGCAGAGAAAATTTGCAATGGTTCATGCTTTGTCCAAGCCCTCACTTGGACTCATACTTTTTGCAAATATGATGTAGTCCCTTTATCTTCTATTTTTTCCAGTATTGAATCTCCTTCCAGTCTGAACTAGGTCTGAAACCACTGAAAATGTTGCTTTAAATTTGAGAGTCTGGGTGAAGAAAAAGCCATTTGCAGTCATTCTGAAAACAAGTATCTAGATTGAACAGAAATTTAGAAGGTAGAGAGATCCGTGTGCCTGTGTCTTGTCTACCTATATGCCTTACCTCTTGCTCAGAACAGTACCTAAAAGTGTGTGTGGGGGGAAAGTCATTCCCATTGGCCATGAGAAACACTGCAGAGCTCAGACAGTGTGGTACTGTTTGGGAGCACAAGGCATGCTGCGTTCTAGCCTGAGCTGTCCTGATTCCCTTCTGACTGTGTAAATACCAGTCTTTCAGACAGGTCTGGTGCCTACTCTGTTCTTCTTCCTACCGAATCTGAGCTCTTCTCTTGATCAGGCAGGAGCTGAGAACTGCAGAAAACAATTCTTAAAAAATACCTACATTGTGTCTCTAGCAGGCAACCTTTCAAGAATGCTTCTGATATGAACATTGATAGAATCTGCCCCCTCCTTTCTCTTCTCCCAGCAGCTTGTTGCTCTTTTTTGCTATACAAAGATCACTTCTTATAACTGTGTTTCTGCCTTTACTTACCTTGTATCTTTCTCTTTTTTTTTTTTTTTTCTTCTTCCCTCTGCCCCCATTTTCTTTTCCATTGTTTCTATTGCCTCTTTTTGGCCTTATTTCCTTCAAATTTCTGACCATCAGTATGTCTGTCTGTCTTTGATCTCTTCATCCCCCACTCACAGTATTTCTTGTAATCAATAAAGCATTGTCTTAAAAATATAAAGTTCATTCAAGCTCTGGAATGATCAATAGATGATTAAGGGTCAAACACTCCAGATGATCTAATCTCTTCCTCTCCCCTCACTGCCTCCACCCATGGAAAAGCTGTTAAGTGAGCTCTTTAGCATTTGCTCTGGTGTGTCACCTGGCCCCTCTACAGCATGTATCTTCTGTCTGGCTCATCGGCACACACAGCACACGGGTCTGTGGGTCTATCAGCTGAGAAGAAGGAAGGCAACAAAAGAAGAGGGATACTGGGAAATTTGGATGTATTACCAATAGGCATGACCTCAGGTGGGTTGCAGTGTGAAAGCAGTAACAGGTGGAAGAGAGGCAGAGACGCATCTCAGCCAGTTCCTCTGCTCAGGAGAAAACTGGCTTTATGTGCTAAAAAGGATTTAAGAGGCTCCTTGTCTGTTATTCAGGGCTTGGTTTAGCCACACTGTCACTCACATTGTCATTTCTCAGCTTTGATCTCGATTTTGATGCGTGCCTGTACCACTTGTGATGACTCTTACTTGATTTCTAGCCACGCCGTGTGGAAGGACCAGGCTTTATTTTACCTGTCATTCTTACCACATTTGCAGGAGGGATAAATACTCATAGGTCAGGAAAGAACCTGGATGCAAGGACCTGAAATAAAAAAGCTGTAGAAGTACCCTCCAAGCCCAGTTTAAATTCATGGTAGCAGTTTTTTCTTTCAAGGTTATTAATGTAATGGTTTTCAAATCTGAAACACTACAGCTGTGCAAGTCAACAGAGAGTTTGGCAATGCATTTTGGTTATTGTGTATGGAACTGAAATGCCAAACATAAGTGCAGTGAACCTTTGTGTATATTATTTAATAAAAATGTTTTTTTTATATCAATGTTGGCGTTTTTTGGTATAAAGTGTAAAATTGCTGATGTATGTTTCCAGGAAAATCCTCTTGTTTTGTCTCTTAGCCAGAACCCTTTTGGACTATTTCTTTAAACTAAATCCTTTTCTTTCATGTAGATGCAAAGATTTGAAAGGAATAAAACCAAACATAGACTCAGCATTTTGAGAATGCATGAAATACTCCTTTTGTCACTTAATTTCCCTAGAGTATTCATACATGGTTACTTACCCTTTTGTCAGAAATCTCTAGGGAGTTAGGAAGCTGGCTATCTTATGATCAGGAGCATCAACCAAAGAATTTATCCCCGTAAACGACATCTGAAGTCTTTACTGAAAAATTAGCTTCTCTCAGGTACTACAGAACGCTGCAGCCTTGCAGTGCCTATGTTATAGAAAGTAATTCACATATTAAACATGGGGTAATCCCAATGAGGATGTGATGTGCAAAAGTGGTCTGGGAAGAAGAGATGTTTTTTTCTGCTCACTGTGCCTAACAATGCTGAAATGTTTTTTCCCTGTCCATTTAGTATAACAATGTGCCATTCTGTACCTCATAAGCACTTAATTTATTCCAACTCTTTGGCCTGACCTGTAATCCCCCCTCTCCTTACCCATCTGACCCATCTGTGTTTCATTTCCCACTCATCAGCATCCAAAGAGCTAGGCCCAGGCCCTGTTTGGAGCCATTAAACAGAGATTGGCACTGTTCCCTCTTCCTGCACCACATCCTCCGTTGAAAAAAATGACCATCAGATCAGAGAACAGAGCCTGCTTTGTCCCCAGCAACTAAGATCTGGAAGCACTTTCAATCATTTGCACTCTATACCCACTCAAACGCATTAATGTGATCAACATTGGGCCTGTTGTGGGCATTTTTTCCAGCAAATAGCTTGCTAACATTCCAGGCATGTACTTCCCTGAAAACAAGACCGAGACAGGGCCCTGAATATTCAATTGGAAAATCACCAAGAGCAAGAGCTTAGCTTGGCACGGCTGGTGTTGATTCTTAATAAGTGACTTCCTAAAGCTGAGGCATGGGGCTTACAGCTTCAATGACTTGTTTGAAAAATATTTTGTAGGTGCCTCATACCACTTTATTTCCTGTGGTATGCGTCATATTGTGAGCTATTCTGAGCCAGGCTGTTTAAGCACACTAACATTTTTTTCCAAGATTGCGGTGTTTAACTAAAAATGTGCTTATACAAGATGAGCTCATAGCCATTAGTGCTGATGTAGTTTTAACTACTTGGATACCAATAGCCTAAGGCCTAAAACCTGCCAAAAAGGGGGGGAAACCTAAGCAAAAACCATCCTTCACAGTCTTTTAAGGCT
This sequence comes from Nestor notabilis, assembly GCF_000696875.1. Classification (NCBI taxonomy): domain Eukaryota; kingdom Metazoa; phylum Chordata; class Aves; order Psittaciformes; family Psittacidae; genus Nestor; species Nestor notabilis. The sequence goes on along the minus strand of NW_009941219.1, from coordinate 4,322 downwards.
TTTCGAAGACAATGCAATGGGAAAAGTATTTTAAAGGTCAGATTTTCTTCCTATAGGATCTTTGCTATACTAAATGCATTTCATTCTCATCACAAAGGTTCACTATTAAAAAAATTACCAATATGAGCAGCTGAAGAGATTTCTAACATCCAGAAAATTAATTTATGTAATGTTTCTGCCTGTGTTACATCTACTGCGTCCAGCAAAAGCAGCTTATATGTACTTCCCTAGTGCAGCTGGACAGACTAGGTGCATCCTAATGTTTTATTCATTTGAACGGGTCTTTTATTGGCATGGCTACCATGACAAGGCAAGTTTGACTGTGCTGAAGGGGGTCAGCAAAGATTTTTGTCAAGGCACTCCATTGTGTAGGAGGGTGTCTGGCAGTCACAGTGCTATTGTTCAGCAATGTGGTCTAGCATGATTCCCCTGTTCTCCAACCTGAGAGAAGATGGCAGCATTTTGCACGAGGCATTTGAAATTTGAAAGGATTTTTGGAGGCTTACCTTGGTGCTCAGTTAGGAATATGGACAAGTCTGTAAGGTACTCTACAGAAGCCCAAGCATGTTGTTTCAAGGACCGTTTTAGAGAAACTGCACCTGCCTGGATCATGTAAGATTGGGCCAAGTATAAGGGTCTAAAAAAAACTGAAAGGAAGGGGCTGGATATCTATATGGAATGTTTACACTGTTGATTCAAAAGCTAAAAGCTGCATCCTGAACTTGATTTACATCTAGAAATTTGACGTAGAAGAGATAAAATGGAAATAAACACAGGAGGGAAAATTGAAATAATTTATAGTTTCCCAAAATACGCTATGTATGGAGCAAGGGGAATAAGAAAGGCAATGCCTTGCAAATGATAGATACCCATGATAATTTTTTTTTAACCTGAACTGTTTAGGAGACAGGGATTCAACTGTAGAATAGCATATATAAAAGTACATTTGCATGTGCACAAATTAATTTCATCCAGACTCCTTTTTATGTATTTCAGTGAAAAATAACTGAGACAGGATTTGCAGCTGAAAATGCCAGGAATGTTTTACCATTTGCATTAAAAAATCTATTTAAAAGTTTTGTTGGTAAGATTGGTTTTGTTATAAATGTATACATATGAATTGAATTCGGACCCTTTCCTGAAAGGAAACCTAGTAGTTTCTTTCTGGATTACCTAAAAATATCCACTTGTCTTCTGGATACCAGTGTAATTTATGGCACTGTGTTAAAGTGGTAGCAATTTTTGACAGCATTTAAGTGTGTTTGTAATTGCACGTCTGAGTCTTAACTAAGTAGATACCTTACAGGAGACACAAACGTAGATTCTGTCAGAAATTAGAGTATATCAGTGATTATCCTAATTCCTCCCCCCCAGTTTTTATAAAGAACTTCTCTTAGAAGTGGGTTAGGATCTCAGTGGAGTATAGTTTCAGCTGTAGCTACCCACAAGCTCCCTGCAAAGCAAATTTCAAAGTGTCAAATCCCTTTTATAACATACTATGGTTATTACAAATTGTTTTGTATTACACAAAAAAAGTTTCCCCATTTAGCAAAGTAATGGGAAAAGAATGCATGTAGTAGAATATCATAATAACAAACTCTGTGATCAATCACAGCATTTCAGAGCAAATCTAGTAATGCTAGTGATGTCTGCTGCAGTGGTGCTGAAGTTCCACCCTCATGATGTTTGAGCTGATTTGAGCTTTCCCCTTATTTGGCCCCATAACAGAGCTTTAATGTTTAACATGGGCATAAATTCACTGTAGCCCTCAAGTGAAGACTATATTTGAGAACTGAATAGAATGCTTGAATTTACTCTCCAGATTTTATTTCCATGATCAAGTAAAGTTCCATGTAACTTTCCTTCCCAGCGTAGTGCACACAAAATCTCAGGAAACAGCAGGGCTTAATTAGGACCCTGGTTTATAGTTCCACCTGAAAAAATACATTTTAAAAATCATATATGTTTGGCTGTGCAGCTTTTTTAGTCAATAAATTCTTGCTAATTAATCACATTAACGGCTCTCCTTAAAAGTTGAAACAAAATCACAAAACAAACCAAATACCCCATAAATATCATGTATAAAGAACCATTCACCAATGCATAAACTATATGTCTAAAAACATTTACAGATCTTTATTTTTAATTTTTTTCCTTTTCTTTTTCTTCTTCTTTTTCTTTTTACTTTTTCTTCTTCTTTTTCTTTATTACAGGCACAATGCCAAAACAACAGCTGCTATTGGAGTTAAGAGTTCAGTAGATAATGCCAAACACTTTTTTTTTGAGGAAAATGTATGATATTTAGTTGGATATTGTAACATTTTTCCCCTTCTATCTTGACTTTAGATGGCTGTTTTACAATTTTAAACACAAGTGGCTGCAGTCACCCTCCCCCAGACAAAAAGTAAAATGTAAAAAGAAGTCCCATTGAGTCATTGTTTTGTCCCAGTATGCCGAAAGCAGTAATCCTTAGTGCAAACGGTGGCCCTGAATGATGCATTATGATCTGTGACTGTCTGATGTAGAATTGATGACACAAAGGCAGGATTATATTGAGCTTAATTTATAATGTAAAAAATAAACAAACAAAAAGGAACAGTCTGGGTTTGCTGGATTATCACTTATGACACTTATGACAGAGCTACTTGTTTAAAAACATCAGTGGAAGATCACAAAAACTCAACATTACAGCAACTTATGAACTCGCAGACTTCTAAATCAAGGAATATATATTTTTTGTCAGACTGTTTTGGATGAGCAGTGAGTGACAGTAAATACAACTTGTTATTCCTTCCCTTAGTAAGGAGCACATAATTCTTACGGTAAAAGGATTCTCCCTTTTTTTTGGTTTCAGTGAAAAAGCTGTTTCTTCTTTGTACACAGATGGCATTCTTGGAGATAGACCTGAAAAACTACCAGTCTCATGATAGGTTGTTTGTGCACATAGAGCATATTCTACAATTATATACAAGGAAATTCACTACCATATTCATTGTTATATGTAGAGGATTTATATTGCTTTCATAATATCTGAGCCTGGCATATGAAAATGCCTCTGTGCATTTTTCAAATGGTAAAATTCAGAAAAATGATCAGTCTAATCACTATTGAAAACAAATGAGAAATCAGTTATTTCAGATGTTTGTGATGTTCTGAGTTATCCTCCATTTCTCACATTTATTGCTGGATCATTTTAGCTTTTTAAAATACCCTTTCCTCTTCAATTTCTGCCCAGGGTTTCTGTAGTCTCTCTTAGCTTCACTACTTTTCTGATTACAGTCTGGCCATGAGATATTGTCAGCAAGGGGTCCTTCTGTGCACTCATGCAATATCTTTTTTTTCAGCCTATGCATATAAGATATATAAGGCAAGTCTTAAGCATACAAAGGCATTACACAGACAATTCATTTCCCTTTACATTTATGATTATTGTTTAATGTTTTTTTATTGTTTACATTTATGAATATTAAATCGCTTGAGTACTCATTTCAGTAGGGCAGGCAAGAAACTAACTTTTGCTGCTCAGAATGCAGCACTTAGAAAATCAAGACAAACCAGAGTTCTTTGAATTTCACTGACTTTAATAATGCTGCTGCATATTGTGTTCCCCACAGGCAGAGAGCTTTTCCAAAGAAAATGGGCATTGAAAATGACCATTTGGCTTTGCTGCAGCCTGATGGTCCTCATGTGAATAAATGTGCAGAAAGGGTAACAGTGCATGGAGTGCTGAGCAGAATGGTCTGAGTACAGCTGTGGATATTTACTGCACGTCCTGGAAGCAATGCTGAACTGAGCGAATTCTGAATCATCTCTGGGTCTGTGGCATAATCTGTCAACATGTTTCAGTTTGTCTGTGATATGATACTTATGTACAGTTGGTAGTAGTTGCTGTCAGTCCCAGTTTGAAAATAGTCAGGCCAAGGGCTTCTTTTTCCTGAGAAAGACCAAGCACAGCCACCCTAGTGGTCCTCAAAATCCCACATTTTGCTCCATTTGATGACTTCTACAGGCAAGCACAACACTCTAAGCACACCACACATTCCATCCTTGCTATGGTCCTACACCACCTCTACCAGTCCTCTGCCATATACTGCCTGCATTGTATTTTGGAAAGAATTAATGTAAGTGGTGACATCCTTTTAGATAAGAAAAAATGAGCAGACCTTACCATTCCTGAAGGAAACAAGCAATCTGGTGTAGTTGAAGATGTCCCTGCCCATGGCAGCAGGTTTGCAACTAGATGACCTTTAAGGTCCCTTCTATGGTTCTATAGAATGATAGAATCATAAAATGATTCTATGATAGAATCATAGAATGGTTTG